>NC_061510.1:183783958-183877936 GCF_022539505.1 Lolium rigidum | reverse complement strand
GTTTCGTTAGATGTAGAGGGCAAGTATATCTCGAAGGTTTCAGCCGAAAAAGTAGTCGACGATGTAAAAACTAGGGTTTGAGAGACAATGATTCGATCCTTTCGCGTCCCTCGACTCCCCTTATATAGGAGGTGGAGCCGAGGGTTTCGTATTGTACAAGTTACAGAGTCCGGGTAGGTTTCTAACTCCTCCCGCAAGATTACAAATAATGCTTCCTATTACAACTCTAATTTTCCTTAACAATGTCTTGGGCTTCCGAATCTTCTTATTCTTCGGGTAGTGGGCCTTCAGTAAACCCCGGGTACCATCATCGGCAGGCCCATTGGGTATGCCTATGTCAGTAGCCCCCGAGATTTTGCTTGAATCGCAGAGTCAGGGAAAATCTCCACTGTTTATTTTTACTTGTCAATTCAAAATCTTTTTATATTTCTTCACATAAATTTCTATGTTGTACAGGGATAATGGTAGTTGGGGCTAGTTCATCTGACGGATCAGGTACTAGTTAACTGCTCTAGTGGCAATCCGCAAAAACCTACTTCAAAATCACGTCCCCGGACATGATCTTGGGATACTGGTGTAAACTTCGACAGGTGCCGCTTAAGGTCTTACCATTCTGTCGAGTCCCAGTCATATTTATCGGGTACCTAACGCGTCCGTTAGGATTTTTCTTCGTATCTGTTGATACGGGAAAAAGTAGCCAACCGACGTCAGAGACGGCGCCACGCCGCACAGAACGGATCTGGGGTCTTACCTTCGCAAATATTTCGGCATTCAGAGATTTATTCGCAACTTCGGCGCTCTGAGAATATATTGTCGAGTGCTTATTCGGCTGTTGGAATAGCACGTTTTATTGAGTCAACGGATGACTTATATTGCTTTCCCGATGGGAGTATATGCAGAGTTATTTGTATAACTCGAAATATATTCACTTCCTCTTTCTTTTTTCTTTTTCTATCTCTTTCTCTCTCTTTTTTATAAATTCATCGGGCACGCGAACAGCGTTCCCGATGGGAGTAGCCCCCGAGGCTACAGCCAAGGACTTGTGCTTGGTTGTAGGCTCCACGCCTTATGCCGCCATATTATCTTTCTTTCCCGAAGTTTTATAATTTCTCGGGTGCGCGAACAGCGCTCCCGATGGGAGTAGCCCCCGAGGCTATGAACAAATATTTGTATTTGATCATAGGCTCATGTCATTACTATTTTGACTTTCTTGATCTTTTCATTTTTTCAAAGTAGCCCCCGAGCATTTGATCAAAAACTTGTATTTGATCAAAGGCTCTCCGATACTTTTTCATGTCGCCTTTTTATGCCGCTGTTGAGTCGATTTTTTCTCTCTGACAAGGTGACGTTATTGCTGACGATAGCCACGATTGCGACTCCGAAAATGGCGAGAAGTTTTCTCTCACTGCCTTGCGGGCCCAAATTATCCATTGTCTTGACACGTCGTGTAAGTGGGGGACACACGTCCTCCGCTTTTTCTGGCACACGTACCGTAACTTCTTCAATGTGAAAATACTTTTTTACCCTTGTGTCTTCGTGGTTATCATCTGTCACGCTCCTTTTTCATCCAACGGTCCGCCGCTTCACCTCACCTCTATATAAGATCTTCTTCTTCTAGTGTTTTTTTGGTGACATCCGAAGGTTTCTCGTCCTTCTCCTTCTTCTTTGTTTTCATTGGCTTTGTTGATCTCTCACTTATTTCTTCCCAAAACACGCCTGGAGGGATCGCGAGACATTGTGACCCGATATTTGCAAGGACATCGGCTTCATCATTGCTCAATCTGCTGATGTGGTTGACCTCGCATCCATCAAACAATTTTTCCAGCTCATTATACATCTCCTTGTATGCTATCATGCTTTCATTGACTGCATCACATTGGTACATAACTTGCTGTGCTACCAACTGTGAGTCGCTGAAAATTTTCAGTCGGGTTGCACCGCAAGCCTTTGCCATCTTCATCCCATGTATGAGAGCTTCATATTCTGCTTCATTGTTAGACGCGTTTGGGAACGTCATCCGCAAGACATACTTCAACTTGTCGCCTTCAGGTGACACCAATATCACGCCGGCTCCAGCGCCTTCTAACCTTTTGGACCCGTCGAAGTTCATAGTCCAGGTTCTCGATAAGTCTGGAGGCCCCGTATTTTGTAACTCCATCCACTCTGCGATAAAATCTGGTAGGACCTGTGATTTTATTGCCTTTCTTTTTTCATACGTGATGTCCCGAGGAGAAAGTTCTATTCCCCAAAGGGAGACACGACCCGTAGCTTCTGGGTTGTTCAATATATTTGACAGAGGAGCTTCATTGACCACTATTATCGGGTGCGCCGAAAAATAGTGTCGCAATTTTCTTGCTGTCGTAAATACTCCATACGCCAGTTTCTGGTACTGAGGGTACCGCTGTTTTGAAGGCGATAGTACTTCACTGATGAAATATACTGGCCTCTGAACTCCATGGAGCTTTCCTTCTTCCTCTCTCTCGACTACCAAAACCGTGCTGACCACTTGGGGTGTGGCTGCAATGTATAGTAGGAGAGGTTCTTTCTCTTTAGGCGCTACCAAAATTGGTGGTGTCGAAATTGTGCGCTTGAGGTTCTCGAAGGCTCTATCTGCTTCTTCGTTCCATTGAAATTTCTCCCCTTGTTTGATCAATGCGTAGAACGGCAGCGCCTTTTCTCCTAGCCTGGCGACGAATCTGCTCAAAAGCTGCGACTCGCCCCGTCAGCTGTTGCATTTCTTTCAACTTTGTTGGCTTCCTCATAGTTACGATGGCCTGTATTTTTTCGGGATTAGCTTCGATCCCTCTTGCTGATACTAAGAACCCAAGAAGTTCTCCCGCAGGAACGCCGAAGGAGCACTTTCTCGGGTTCAACTTGAGGCAAAACTTGTCAAGGTTGTCGAAGGTTTCCTTCAAATCTTCGATCAGTGTTGACCCCTTCTTTGATGTTATCACGACATCGTCGATGTAGACTTGTACATTTTTCCCAATCTGTGTTGCAAGGCACTTCTGCATCATCCGCTGGTATGTTGCTCCCGCGTTTTTCAAACCAAAGGGCATTGTTTTGTAACAAAACACGCCGTAAGGTGTTATGAACGCTGTTTTGGCCTCATCATCTTCTTTTAGTCTGATCTGGTTATAACCAGAGTATGCATCCAAGAAGGAAAGACGTTCACATCCTGTCGTGGAGTCGATGATTTGATCGATCCTTGGGAGGGGAAAGTGATCCTTAGGACAATGTTTATTGAGACACGTAAAGTCGACACACATGCGAAGGACTTTCGTGTGTTTCTTAGGCACCATCACTTGGTTATCTACCCATGTGGCTTCTGTAGATATTTCTTTGATAAAACCAGCATCCTTAAGTCGATCTATTTCTGATAGCATAGCTTTGCGGTTTGGTTCCGAAAAACGCCGCAAGGGTTGTTTGATTGGTCTCGCGAGAGGATCCAAGTTGAGGTGGTGCTCGGCAAGTTCCCCGGGTACTCCCGGCATGTCAGCTGGACACCATGCGAAGATTTTCCAGTGCTCACGGAGGAACTCGACGAGCGCGCTTTCCTATGCGAGATCCATATTTGTTGCGATGGACGTTGTTTTCTTCGGGTCCGTCGGGTGGATTTGCACTTCTTTTGAATCCTTCGCTGTGTTAAAGGTTGGTTCCCTGAGCGGTCTCCCTGTGTCTGGCAAAACATCATAATCAGTTTGCCTTGGCGCCATATATTCTGCTTGCATCCCGAAGGTTTCTGACAGTTGATGAAAATCTCTGTCGCACTTGTCGCCTAACGCAAAGCTTCCTTTGATCGTGATTGGTCCTTTGGGTCCAGGCAACCTCCATAGTAAATACGTATAATGAGGTACCGCCATAAACCTAGCATACGCTGGTCGTCCCAACAAAGCATGATATTGCGACGGGAAATCCACGACTTCAAACTCCAATTTCTCTATCCTGTAATTTTCTCGGGTCCCAAACTGAACGTCGAGATTAATCTTGCCCAACGGATAACTTGGTTTCTCTGGCGTGATCCCGTGAAAACGTGTATCAGTTGGTGCTAGATTTGCTAGGGATATGTTAATCTTCCTTAATGTATCTGCATACATAAGGTTTAAGCTGCTGCCGCCATCTATGAAAACTCTCGACACGTCGAAGCCAGCAATTACTGCGGGTAAGATAAGTGCAGATTGCCCAGGTCGAGGAACCTGCTGCGGGTGATCCGCAATTGTGAAGCCGATATCCTGCCCCGACCAATTTAGGTAGTCGACTGTTGGTGGAGGCATCTTTTCTGCCATGAATACTTGCCGCGAAATTACTTTCTGCTCCCTGTTAGATGGTCTAGCTTTCTGAATCATCAAGACTGCGCCATTAGAATTAGGAGCAACATACGGGGGTGGTTGTGGTGCTGCCGCTATTCTGAGTTGGTGCCGATTCTCGTCTGTAATCGCGGGAGGAGGTGGGAGATGTATCTCGCTCCTTGGTCCCGGTTGATTTCTATTCATTGCTTGAGCGTTTGCAATTCCTGCGGCTCGCAACATTGCCTGAAAGTTGCGGCAGTCTTTTTGGAGATGTCCTGACTGTCTCTTTCCGTTGCTATCGAGAAAAAAGTGCATCTGACACGGTCCGTTCATCATCTCTTCGGGGGACACATAGGGTCTTTGAAACCTTGGTCCACTATTTTGCCTGTGACCGCGAGAATCACTTCTATTGTCGCTTTGTTGTTCATTACTTCTTTGGTAGTCGTCTCGACTATTTCCTCCAGGATTTCCTCGGAAGCCAGCTGATATGTGGCCGGGCGCGTCGTTGTTGTAGAACTGGCGGGAAAATCGCCTTCTATTTTGAAAATTTCGACAACGGTCTTCTTCTGGCGATCTGTGTCGCTTGTTATATATTGCGTCTTCTCCATCTGCCCACTTGTTGGCTATCTCCATCAGTGCTGATATTGTCTTGGGGTTGGTTCTCCCTAAGTCTTCTACGAAATCTCCCCGTCGGATTCCTGCCACGAACGCGTCTATTGCTCTCTCGTCAGATATATCTTCTCGCCGAGTTTTTAATAATGTTCCACCTCTCGTATATATTTTCTCATCGACTCGTCGTGTTTACGTCGGCACGCCCTCAACTCTTCCAATGACGCAGGTTTCTTGCGGGTGGATCGGAAGTTTCTCACGAAAATATCTTCAAAACTATCCCAGTCTGTCGATGGAACCTGGGGGAAGTTTCTTTATCCAAGATCTCGCGGCACCACTCAGGTGGACTTGGATACTTTGCATGGCTGTTGCTCTGGTTCCTCCTACCAGCTTCACCATCTCGAGATAATCAACGAGCCAATCCTCGGGATCCTGCAGGCCGTCGATTTTTTTGAAATTCTCGGGTAACTTAAACCCTTTTGGTACTCGAGTTTTTCGGACTCGTCTCGTAAAGCATGGAAGCCCGCACAGATCTTCGTCGGCAACTTCTGGTGAATGCCGATGTTCTCTTCTTTCTTGCCGCGCTCTGTCTACCCTTGCTTGAGCCGCCGTATCTCTTGCCTCACTTGTTCTTGGTGGATCTTGCACCACATCAGTAGGTCGTGGACTATTTTGCCTTGCAGTTCCTTCGGGAGGTGTAGCTGTGAATGCTGTTCCCATGACTCCAACTCCAGCCATTGCCATATTGAACAATGCTTCTCTCGGGTCACCAGGGGGTGGTCTAGACGCGAGGATGTAAGCTTGCGTTGCCATGTATCCTGCTTCTGGCGTTTTCGGGATGATATTTCCCCTTGTA
This sequence comes from Lolium rigidum, assembly GCF_022539505.1. NCBI lineage: Eukaryota > Viridiplantae > Streptophyta > Magnoliopsida > Poales > Poaceae > Lolium > Lolium rigidum. Next base: position 183,872,182 of record NC_061510.1, on the reverse strand, counting down.
TCAATCGACATGAAAGACATGTCGAGATTTTGAATTATGTTGCCTCTCTCTGCTTCAGGTATATTTTGCAGCCGAGATATTGCCCTCCTCCGAGCTTTTCTGTGACTATCTCCCGAAGTTCCTGACTGTCGACTGAGCTCTGCTCGACGCCTGCTTGACGCGGATGCTGCCTCTTTTCTTCTGCTCAAGGATGCTGTCTCTTTTTCCAAGTCCCTGCTCACACGAGCAAGTCTATATTGATAGGCTTGTAATTCCTCGGCAGTAGCGGTGGTGGTCATTGGTTCTGAACCATCCATGGCTCTTGCAGCCCTATCCCACGCTGCTTGCGGGAGTTGGACTCTTTCGCGAGGTGCTGTCCAGACATATTTGGTGCCTAAGCCTCTTCTGAGATCAGCGGGATCGACGTATGGGATTCCCAGATCATCGAAAGCCTCTGACGTCTCTGGTTCTGCTCGGCTTGCCTCCTCAATTGCATACACTTGATGATATTTTGAGTATTGATTTTTGTCGGGATTGGTGACACCATCGTATAGATTGGTGAAGACCTTTCTGATGGCAGCAGATTTGTCGATGAAGCTGTCGACGCTGTCAGAGTCGCTGCTTATAAAGGAGTCCGCAGTCGACCCGAAAGATGTGTCGCTGAAAATCTTGACGAACTTTTCGCTTGCCTTGGTGTCGAAGAATCGTGGCGACGAAAACTCTTCATCAGTCGACGAAAAGTCAGAATCGTCCGCTGAAAATTCCGACGAGATCGGAACTTCGAGCCGGTAGGATCCTTCCTTATTGACGCCAAAACGGAATTCTCCAAACATCATGACGATGGGCCCCTCCAGATAGGCACATGCATCCATACGGGAGGGCGGGTGAGGAATAAAATCGACTAGATCAGTTTTTTCCTGTTTACCTCGGTCCATCGCGTTGCTAGCCACCGACGAAGTCGACGATTCTGGACGTGCCATCGAGATCAGCTCCTTGCAACCTCTAGATCCCACAGACGGCGCCAATTGACAAGGTATTAACTTGTCAATGCCTACAGATTGTAGACTAGGGTTTCGTTAGATGTAGAGGGCAAGTAGATCTCGAAGGTTTCAGCCGAAAAAGTACTCGACGATGTAAAAACTAGGGTTTGAGAGACAATGATTCGATCCTTTCTGCGTCCCTCGACTCCCCCTTATATAGGAGGTGGAGCCGAGGGTTTCGTATTGTACAAGTTACAGAGTCCGGGTAGGTTTCTAACTCCTCCCGCAAGATTACAAATAATGCTTCCTATTACAACTCTAATTTTCATTAACAATGTCTTGGGCTTCCGAATCTTCTTATTCTTCGGGTAGTGGGCCTTCAGTAAACCCCGGGTACCATCATCGGCAGGCCCATTGGGTATGCCTATGTCACCGTGATCTTCTCTTCTCTCAAACATACAATCCGCGACAAAATGACTCTTGTCGCCGCAATTGTAGCATGTTCTTCCCCTTTGCCCCTCCCTTGGGCTCTTGGAGAAACTTCTTGGAGAATCACGTGATCTTCTTGGTCTTGTGCTTCGGGACTTGTTTCCAAACCAAAATTTCTTGGCGGCGAGAGCCATGTGCTCATGATAATTGATCTTGAGATCATCCGGTCCCCACTCAATGGGATCCTCATCGCTTTCACTAGCCTCATGTACCTTCATCTTCAATGCAAGGTTGGGCTTGCGTGTGTTGTGGGCGCGAGCAACAAGATCCTCCACATTCTTCTTGGAGATGTCCAAAGCGATGACTTCGCTAAGAACTTCATCGGATGTCATAGCACGGAAGGAGGCGTTTTGGCGGATGGCCGTCAACTTCACTTCCTCATAAGGGAGGAGAGCGTTGTAGAACTTGCGCTTGATCCAATGGTCATCCACAAACGTTGCTCCAAGATCTTGCATTTGTACGGCAAGAGCGATGAGGAGGCGGCACATTTCTTCGGGGGTCTCTCCTTCAATCATGACGAAATTGTCGGCCATGTTGTTCACTTCATCGAAATGAGAGCTTTGGATGCTCGCATTTCCGAGGAAGAGCTTGTCGAGTTTATCCCATGCTTCCTTGGCGATCTTGAGCGGGCGGATATGAGTGCGGTCCTTTGGCGTAACGGCCATGTGAATCATGTTGATGGCGGTGGCGTTGAGTTGGTCATCCACCACATCTCTTCTTGTCAAGTTCTTTGGATCTCGTGGTGAGTAGCCTTCCTCAATGATGCGCCAAAGCTCGGTAGATGCGCTGCGCACATGTGAACTCATTAAGAATTGCTTTATTTGACTCAAGTAATGGTGGTGAACCATGCGACAAGATATGTGGCATAGGTATTGGAACGTTTATGGTGTAATCACTTGGTGGTGGGACCTCATGATAACCCCCTAAACGTTCCGCAACAGGTGTCTCATCCTTCCCCTTTGTTGAAATGCCGGTCTCCCCAAGCCCTTCCTTTTGTGGATCTTTTGTCGCTTGCGCGACAAAATCAACAAGAGGAAAGGGGTTAGCGTTTGGTGGGGGATCCTCGGCACTTGCTTTAGGATCAACACTAGGGTTCGGTTTTTGAGCAACCAACTCCATCATCATCGCCTTCATTTGGTTAACGATGGATGACTCCAATTTCTTGAGGTCATCCAACGTAGCCATTGTGGTATCGACGGGAGATGATGGAGCGGGTGGCACAAGGGAAGGTGACCCATTCGCCACACCCGCATCTTGTTCGGCCATTTCTTAGGCGGTAAAGCCCGAGCAAGAAAACCTTGCTCTGATACCATCCACAACTTAATTGGAGGCTCCCAATAAATCGCCACAAAGGCCTTGCCCTTGAAGAATCTCCACAACTTAATTGGAGTCCCCAAGAACACCACAAAGACCACAAAGACCACTAAGCCGTCTAGGGTCCAAAGACCCAAGAGGAACAAGCTCCGGGAACAAGCTCCCGGAGTGAATATCTCACGAACTTTCACCTCCACGTATCACCGCGGAGAAGCCAAATCGATGCACCAAATGCAATGGCAAGAACACCACAAAGATGATCCAATCCTTTACTCTCAAATTCCAACAAAGCTACTAAAGCTATTGGGGGAATAAGAGAGGAAGAACAAAGAAGAGGAACACCAAATTTCTCTCCAAGATCTAGATCTAGTAATTCCCTCACAAAGAGGGGAATTTGATTGGTGCAAATATAGACCTAGACCACCTCTCTCTTTTCCTCAAATTTGAGCAAGAATCATGGATGAATTAGGGGAGGGGAAGCTCTCATGAGTTCAACAGTGGTGGAGAGCTTGAGAGAGAGGAGGAAGAAGTAGACCTTTTTGAGAGAGAGAAAAAAGCTTAAATAACATCCTTATTTTTCTGCCCGTTGGGGCAAGAAAGATCCGGGTAGCTAGGCCCGGTAGTACGGCGAGTGGGCTACCGCCCAGCCCATCGGGCAGCAGCCGGACACCAGGAGCCAAAAGAAACGAGCGAAGGATCGGGGGACAACACCACGCGCGCGCGGGCGCATGTGCGCGGGGGCCAGCGTGGGGTCAGCGATGCCCAGCGATGCAAGCGTGTCGATCGAGCGCTGGCGGGAGGCGGCTGAAGCGGCGTCACGCGCGGGGGCCAGCAGGCGAGCGGGGCGCATGCTGGGCGCTGCGGGTTAGGGAGGCGGCCGGTACCTCCGGCCTGGACTGGCCGGTACCTCCGGGCCTGGTACCGGTTTTGGTACCGGAAAAGGGCCTTAGGAGGCCAGGGGGTTGCTGGGAGCTGGGCTATGTGAGCGGTAGCGCAGGCGGAGGCTCCGGGCGAGAAAAAAACGTTCTCCTCCCTTTTTCTTTCTTTTAAAACTCAAACTTCAAATACAAATAACTTGAGATTGGAAAATCCAAATGAGACGAAACTAATTTGGTTGGAAAGAGGACGACAAGAGCTACCCCACAAAAACTAGAGCTGAAAATATGGAAACTAGTGGGGGGTGATTTTATAAGAATTTTAGAGGGACAACCTCTCAATACAAGAAACCGATAAAATCACCCAACTCGAAAACGCAACAAGTGATATACACGAAATCCGTTTTCGATGAACCAGAGCTTGTCATGGAAATAACCACAAGCTCTAAAACACCACATGGATAAGATCCAAATAACAACCAAGAGATATGATGCAAGGATGCAAAGGTTTGACCGCACTCCGAACGATACGATGGAGTTACTTACTCGAGAGCCCCTTGATAGTACGACACTTAGCCTATAAACCGGTCTCTCAACTAACCACGAGACCGGTGAGAAAGAAACCCTATCGAGAGCAAACCTTAACCTTGCGCATTCCACTTGAGCTCGATGATGATGATCTTGACCGCAACAAGGATGGAACGCCGTTCTTGATTGTGCTTGCTTGATGTCTTGTGGATTGCTCCTCCATAATTCACAATGGGAGAGCTTCTTCTTCGGTGCATCTCATTTCTTCGTATTGCAACCTTGACGCCAAATAATCGTTCAAGCATTGCCTATGGACAACTCCTACACATATAACTCAATGCAACCATTAGTCCATAGGGATTATCATTAATTACCAAAACCACACATGGGGGCTCTATGCACTTTCAATCTCCCCCATTTTGGTAATTGATGACAATCTCTTTGAGAGGGTTTATATAAGGAATTTAAATAACAAATACGTTGAATACATAGAGAAAAATCCCCCATAATATATGCATGTGTGAATGAAATTTGAATTCCATTGCATATATTGGCAATCAAAGCCTGGTGGAGTTTCCTCTAAATATTCAACCAAACAAGGCAATAAGATGCAAAGCATGAAGGGCAAACACTTTGACACAAAGTAAGAAGCATAAAACCCAATTCCCTTAAACCCTCCAAACTTCTCCCCCATTGGCATCCATTGCCGAAATGGGCGAAAAGTCTAGAGAGGTCAATATAGTGAGACTTCCTCCATAAGGTGTGCATTTCTCATATTGTTAGTGGAATCAAATGCATGTATCCAATGATTAATAATCGAAGGGATTCAAACTATATTTAGGATCAAAGATTGCAAAAAGATAACCAAGTCAAGAAGCTTCAACACATGAAGCAAGCAAATCAAATGAACCCAAACAAGGAACCAAATGAAAGATAAATATTATGATAAGATCAAGAAGAGTACTCTAAATCATATAAGGAAGCTCCCCAAGGTTTGTGCACAAGGATAGACACTTTATTGGAATATAGGTGCACAAACATGATATCATCACTCCCATAATATCATTTAAAGAAAAAGATACCAAGTGAAATAAAGTCTTATGATCACCACGAAATAGTGCTTTAAAATAAAATGAGGAAGCTCCCCAAGGTACATGCATAATTAGATTGTTGTATTTGAATACAATATGCATAACATGGAATCCTCACTCCCTCATTACCATCAATACAAACAATTGCAATAGACCATAGATAAGAAATTAAGTTTGACACTTGGAGAGAATAAATGGTTGAGCAATAAGTAAGAGATACCATAATTGGAGGCTCAACCAAAAGAATATGTGAGAGGCATGGTCAATCATATTATTAGACTAATACAAGGGTGCACAAATAGCATCATCATAGTCTTCAAAGAATGATTTTGCTTAGCATGACCAAACACCACATATCGATTCAAAAGATATCAAATGGAGATGTATCCTCTCTCATGTATATAAGTTCCTCTAAGTAGACAATATCACGAAGATATATATCCACAAAGAAACATGTACGCATAAAATAAATACACAAGAAGGAGAACATGATATCCAAAAAATGAAGTCATGCAATATACCAATAAGATCTTTGCTTGATAGCATGGCCGAAGGCTCAATTTTATCTTATTTTACATTGATGAACTTCAAACACAAACACATCAAAGACATCACAAATATCAACAAGGGAAAGAAGATAGTTGGGATGTTTTGAGAAAAGCAACAAGTATCACATCTAAAGGATACCATACAAAAGAACTCAATTTTGCAATAAGGAGGTTTCATTAAGGCATTTGCAAATAGAGAGATTCATGCCAAGATACAACCACGAGGTTGGATACAAGAAAAGTATGCATGAAAAGATACTTGTTACAAAGATAGCATTGGTGTGGATGTAGTAGATATGAGTTCGTTGATCATCCTAGCTTGCCTCAAATAATCATTTAGTAACCACTTCTTCCTTATGAATTTGGCAAGCATCCAATGCATCTTCATGTACCTAAAACAAATTTAAGTACAAAATGGTTCCCAAACTAAGTGGGTCCAAAGTAGTTAGACACTACAACATATAGGACAAACTTCACATAAATATGTGCATATTGATATGAAATTAAATTTCATGCACATCTTAGCCCATTTAGAATTTGTTGGAGTTTACCCTATATATTGGAACAAGAAAGAAAAGCATGCCATAGAATATACATTTAGTAAATATGCATGCATGAGACTCTTAAGAGCCATTCGGAAATACAATTTGGACGAAACACCAATTAAATCAAGAACAATAGTTGTCCAAATTATATTGAAGAATCAAATCAACACAAGATTGATTAGAAAGACTTATCTCATTACAAGAAGCTAATTAAACCCAAAACAAGCAATGAGATAACCAACTCCCAAGAGAGCAAGGTTCCAACAAATAATCCAAACCCTCACACTTTTCATGGTGGCACAAGTACCGAAAAGAAAAGATTTGTCTTCCAAAATCAAGTACTTGATAAAGATCAAGCAATGAAATGATATGATCATAAAATTGGCATTCAAACACAAATATGAGAGCTCCCCCAAGATTAGTGCATTGTTTAGGATTTTGCATTTGAATACACAATGCAAAAAAGTGGGATCATTACTCTACCCATATTTAATAAACGCTAAGAAAGTTCAAGTAACAAATTATATCCATAAAATGTAAGGAAGACACATGGGAGTCAAAGTCAAAACCATTTCATGGCAAGAAGTAAAACAATTAAACACAAGAGCCATTGTAAAGATGATTAATAAATATCTACCTCATAATAGATTACCAATTGTCCTTGGACAAGAGATATTTCGGAAATATTTCCCGGTAGTAGTTTCAAGGGATTTCTATTTTCGTGCCCTCGGGTCCTTAGTTGTACTCAGTTTTCCCCAGGTCCTTAGTTTTTCCTCAGCTTTCCCCAATCCCTTGTCTATAACCCGCAGAAAGAGCTCGGACGGAAGGAATCCCGTTTAGTTGACGTTGGTTGGTACTGGCAAGTGGGGCCGCTATTGGTGGCCCGCAGTGGACACGTCTCCACTTATCCAGATCATCGTGGGACCCACAACTTGTCCACGTTAGCGCGCCGGACCCACAGCTTACCCAGGTGACCGTTGCAAAATGGGAGCCCGAGCCAGCTCCGCGCCCGTGCCCGTGCCATTGCTTCCCCTTTCTTTCTCCGCGCCCCATTGTTCTTCTTCTCCGCCGGCGGCAGCCCTTCTCCGGTAGGCGGGTGATGTCTAGTTTCTCTTCGACCTCCCGTTCTTCATGGCCGCGGTATGGACCTGTGCCTTTGACAAGATGCCCCGACCGCCCACGCCGGGAGCCTGCGAAGCGGTCGATGCAGCAAGACGGACGAGAACGGCAACCGTGGACGTGAGTTCGTTGCATGCGAGAGCTTGCCATATAGAGAGGGGGATAAGGTTAGATCTCGCTCCAATTTCTCTGTTTTCTCTCGATTTTCTTGTTATTCCCTCGAATTTGGGATTTAGGGTTCACGTTGTTGTTTTCGGATCTTGAAGAAATGCGGGCATTTCGAGTGGATCGATGTGTACGTTCGGAGGCTTCGGTTGCAGGAATCAATTGGCGCTATTGGGGGCGCAATTTGGGAGGGGGGGACTTGTCTGTAGAGAATGCGGCGGAGAGAGGAGCCGTTCCGATTATGCCTAATGCTCCCAATGCGTAAGCTGGTGGAAGTGAAGGGAGAAGCTGAAGAAAATGAACAAGCAGTTAAGGTAGCTGATCGAGTTGAAGAAGCAAGCTAATCTGATGGCTAGTTGTTTTTTTTGTTGTATAATTACGATCGGATTCTTATCATTGCTCACCAGGCGCTAGAAGTTTTTACAAGGGATACCTTGTTACAAATCCATTATTCAGTTACATGTACTTGTAGTTGTTTTGAAAGTTAGTGTGTGCATTCACCGAAATTACCAACTATATTCCCTAAAAGAAAAGGAAAGCTAAAGATAGTTGATAATTGTTAGAGGGGTGACAAATAATGCAATCACCGAAATCCGCAAATATGTATGCCTCATGTTTATACCAAAATTATACCACTTTTAGGCCGTTTCAAAATACCAATACTATATCCCAAACTATATTCCCTAAAAGTAAAGGACAGCTAAAGATAGTTGATAATTGTTAGAGGGGTGACAAATAATGCAATCACCGAAATCCGCAAATATGTATGCCTCATGTTTATACCAAAATTATACCACTTTTAGGCCGTTTCAAAATACCAATACTATATCCCAAACTATATTCCCTAAAAGAAAAGGACAGCTAAAGATAGTTGATAATTGTTAGAGGGGTGACAAATAATGCAATCACCGAAATCCGCAAATATGTATGCCTCATGTTTATACCAATACTATATCCCAAACTATATTAAGTGGCAAACTCGTTATTGCACATAAATAGAGGGGTGGGCATTCTCCACCGACAGAGAGAGAGGGGTGGCCACGAAGAGAGAGAGAGAGAGAGGTTGCAACGAAGAGACGGATAGGGGTATACTGCCCGTTAGATCAGTGGATCAACGGTTCGTGGAGTCGATCCGTGTGACAACGGCTCAACCAATCAGGATAAGTTTGGGCTTCTCAGAGCATTTGTGACAGTACTTGAGGGCAAAACTGAGTAGTACTAAGAATCCAAGGGCACATAAATAGTAAATAGACTAAGGGATTCAAACAAAAGAATTACAAAATGAAAAATGTGTGTTTTATACAATATAATTCATATTGGGCTACATCAAATTATTTGCAATTCAAATATACATGAGTGTGACAATTATGGCATCATTTAGACAAACTATGTTTTGGGAAAGTTGTTTTGCAAAGGGGTTTGGGTGGAAAACCATGCATCTTCATAGCTACACTAGTGATTCGAGAAGTGGCAATTTGTGGTAAAACTTGATTTATATATGTTTGTTAAGGTTTTCTAGGTAGCGAGGTTGCGTAGGAAGACTCCATGAGTAGTTGCCACTATGTTTTTATTTTTGTGGATTTTTTTGCGCATGAAATGACTCAATTAGCTATGTTAATCTCATTTGTTGACTCTCTGTTGACCAGCTACTTGAGGGTAAAACTGAGTATATTGCACTTACCGGTCTAAGTCCTCGAGGGGAAAACTGAGTACAGATAAAATTTCTGTATAAGGCCTGAGGTTATAACTGAGTACACCAAACGTCCCGGGGTTAGACTCGTGTAGCGGTGCACGCTGCGGCCGTGCATAGCGGACGCGTGTTGCGGTACACGCCACCTTCGTCTTTATAGAGCCCCTCTTTCTCTCCCTCGACGCACGTTCTCACCGGCTCACTGCAACCGCCTCTCTGTCCCATCATCTTCTCCACAACCGAAGAAAAAACCCCGAAGAAAACCGCCGGCGATGGAGAAGAATGAGATGCCCATTGTCGGCACATCAGCCGCCGCCCCGTCCAGGCCCCTGTCGCTGCTTCCAACGTAGCAGCCGGCGCATCGGCCGCCGCCCCCGTCCAGGCCCCTGTCGCTGCTTCCAACGTAGCAGCCGGCGGATCGGCCGCCGCCCCCGTCCAGGCCCCTGTCGCTGCTTCCAACGTAGCAGCCGGCGGATCGGCCGCCGCCCCCGTCCAGGCCCCTGTCGCTGCTTCCAACGTAGCAGCCGGCGCATCGGCCGCCGCCACCGTCCAGTCCCCCGTCGCTTGGGACCCGTACGAACCAGTGCAATACGACGCGCCGGAGAACCCCTACGACACCGAGCATCGTCGACAACGAGCCGGAGGTAACCCTTTGTTCCCTTGTTCTTATCTCATTTCAATCATTTTGTGTTAGATCTAGCGTTATTACGGTTCGTCTGTTCCTAGTTCAATCCTTTTGTGTTAGATCTTGCGTTATTACTGTTCGTCTGTTCCTAGTTCAATCCTTTTGTGTTAGATCTTGCGTTATTACTGTTCGTCTGTTCCTAGTTCAATCCTTTTGTGTTAGATCTTGCGTTATTAGTGTTTGTGATTTGCTTTTGTTTAAGATTTGTGCCGATGATGATGAATATTTGGGCATAAATTGATTCAGGGTTTGGTCAGTAAACAAGTGGTGTGTACAAATTTGTTGTGCATGATCTTTGGTTTGCTGACTCAAATCCTGGATATAAGTGTGTCCAATGTAACTGAGGCTACCTCTTTTTTTCGAGCCCATATTATCATGCATGATTTTTTGTTCATTCTCTGTTCCATCATCGTTGCAATTAACTCTGTGTTTTTTGCACGATCTTTGGTGCTACGTGACAGGTGCAGAGCAGCGACGTCGACAGCGACGACGAGTCCTTCCACACCAAGACTCGTCACGTCCTCAGGAGGCTGTAGTCCGGCCATTACGATGGCCCCTTTGCTCGAGGCATTTACAAGTGCCCCTTCTGCAACAGGAAGCTCCGCGCCACCGACTTCAACTCCCTGGTGAACCATGCTGAATCCATTGGCGGATGTGGCGCTAGAGTTGGAAGGACCGTGAACGTGCATGCGTACATGGCCAAACACAAAGCACTTGGGATTCACCTGCGCAACCTCCAAGCGAGTCACACGCGCTACCCGGAGGCGTTGAACATGCCTCTCTGCACTCTTCGTATGTGATCGCTCTATCTGTAGAGCAGCTTAAATTCATGTAAAATGTAGCTTTTGTTGGATCTATCGGTACTACTTTTGGATTTGTCCTGAATATATCTATGCTATGTTGGTTGCTGTATGCAGCTTATCCTATATTTTCTCTCTGGATTTGTTCCCTAGATTTCCTACCTGATTGGGTAAAAACGAAGGCATAAAGAAATGAATGGCGTTAAAAACAGAAGGACAAGCTGCTCTAGATTTGCTACCAATTTGGGCTATCAAATATGAATGAGATCGAGCGAGAGAGAGGAAAAAGGTACATTGAAAACTGCTAATCCGGGCGAAAGAGACAGAAACCACTCGTGCTCCCGTCCCGGACCCACACGGCTCCACACGCTACGGCCCCACAAACATGGTCTCGTCCTGTCCCACGCGGTCCCTTCCTACCAGCCCCACACGACGCGGTCCCACACGACGCGACCCCACAAACGACACGACCCCACTCGTCAGCACGGAACAGTCAACTTAACGGATTCCTTCCGTCCGAGCTCCTTCTGCGGGTTCAGACAAGGGCTTGGGGAAAACTGAGGAAAAACTAAGGAGCTGGGGAAACCTGAGTACAACTAAGGACCTGAGGGCACGAAAATAGAAATCCCTAGTTTCAAAGTATCCAAGATCATCTTCACACCAAAGAATGCATATGGTAAAAGATACGAGTTAACCATCATGCAACGAGAGTCTCTTGATAGCTCCAATTAATTACACCATCATGCAAAGCAATGAATAGCATAACTTGAAGCACATGATTTACCAAAAAGGACATGAGACACATATTGTGGAAAGCCATGCCAAGAAAATCTCTCACAAACAAGATCCACAAGGATATTAGCAAAGAATCCATTTAAGCAATTTGGACTTGTTTGAGAAAACCATGCCACATAGGAACGAGAAAATTTACAATATCAATACTATGTGACACAACCACAAATATACACATTTTCATGGCTTGTAATATGCACAAAGCATAATAGTCCCCCATAATGTGATATAGAATTTATTTTCGCAAGAGGCAACAAGGAACCAACAAGAGATAATTAATGGACATTATAGAATTTGAATTTCTCATGAGGATGACATACCACATAGAGACTAGATAAACTTGCAATATCAATTCTAAGTGGTATTCCTCATGTACACACATTTTTAGGGTTGTGGCATTCCCAAGGGAATATCACTCCCCCAAAATGGGATAGTCAATTAATCACTCCCAAGAGCCATATAAGATACAACAATATGCAAATAGGCTCCAACACAAACACCAATACATGGTGTGCAACCTAATCATACATATGCTTGATTTCTCAAGATAAGTCAAGTAGGAAGCAGAACATATACAAGCATATGCAAGGTCCAACACCAACACATGCAAAAAGGGGCGAATAACTTTCAATGTAAATAAGTTGTGTACATGTTACCGCACGGAGGAACATTGGATATATGATAGAAATGAGATAATCCAAATGACTTGTCTTGAGAGAATATAAATTATGAAGGTCCCTTAATTCTTCACGAAGTAGCCAAGTCTCCAATGCCCTTCAGCACCACCTATTGATCTAGTTTAGCTTGTTGGTCCTCAACCAAGTTGGGTCCTAATAGGTTAGTCACAATAGGTTTGGCAACCCAAATGGTTCTTTTCTTAACACCACTTTGAGCACCAACATATTTGGCAAACACATTGCCAACATCATCCTTACGAAGAGAATAAACATCATCAATAATGATAGGGTTGGACGATGTACCAATAGTGCAAAAGGAGGAGATGTGGCCCTTCTCACGGCATATGTAGCAAGTTCTTCTCTTCTCCTTATTCTCACTTGATTTCTCCACAATGGGAGCATTAGCTTTAATCTTCTTGGGAAGGGCCTTTTCTTCAACCCGAGGTTGGGCATTGCCTTGAACTTGAGGCCGCTTCCCTTTTTGCTTCTCACTAAGAGGCTTCTTCTTCAATGGGCAAGATCTAACATGATGCCCTTCAATTTTGCACTTGAAGCAAGTAATCTTGGATGGATCTTTGACTTGAACTTGTCCCTTCTTGTTCTTGGAGCTTTTGGACTTCTTGTTGTTGTTGGAGATAAATCCAAGTCCGCTCTTGTCATTGGGGTATTGTTGTACACTCAACATCTTGTCAAGTTTGCTTTTCCCTTCATGACCCTTTTTCAAGTCTTTCTTCAAAGAAGTGACTTGAGCCTTGAGCTCTTTGATTTCCTCTACATGGTTAGTAACAACACAAATACTAGAGGAAGTAGAGACTTCATTGTTAGAGCAACAAAGCAAGGAAGATGATTCATCACAAGATTTTGAAATACTATGAGTAGATGAATTAATAGGACTAGCACATGGCAATATAGCATTTTGAGAATTAGTGCTAGTATCCACATGAGGCTCACAAGATGTTACCTTTGACATGATAGCCTCATGAGCTAACTTTAGCCTATCATGGGAAGCTAGAAGATCATCATGGGAGCTAGTGAGCTTTCCATGACTTTCTTCCAAAATCCCATACTTGCTAGTTAGCAATTCAAGTTGATCCCTTAGCTCAACATTCTCCGTCAAAATAGATGCTTCACTAGATGTAGAGTTAGTAGCACAAGCATCATCATTAATAGAAAAAGAAGAAGGAAAGTTGGCATGCTCTTTTAGATATGAAGCTTTAAGTTGCTCATGTGACTCGGTGAGTTTGGTGAGCGCACTCTCAATGACCATAGAGCCATTTTTGAGTTTCTCAAAATCCTCAAGAAGTTTAGTATTAACAAACACAAGCTTATCATTTTTTAGCTTAAGATCATTTGCCACTTCAAGATCTCTATCATGGTTTTCCTTTATTCTAGACAATTCTAGAGAAAAGGTCTCCTCAAGAGATTCTTTGGTGGTTTGTTCTTCTTCAAGTTCATCCTTTAGAGAGCCTATTTCATCGGCATACTCACGTTCAAGAGCACCCATTTTTAATATGGTGTTCTCACGCATCTCAATAAGTTTTTGGCTCTCAATAGCAAAAACTAAGATTTCACCAAATTTAGAGCAAGCAATTTTATTTTTGCGAAGAGCACGATGAACAACCTCACCCTTGTCATGTAGAGAGGCAATCAATTTCTCCTCTTCCTCTTCTTCTTCTTGTACTTCATCTTCATCATTATGAGAAAGATTAGCTTCCGAGGTATGAGATACCGAAGAGGCATTAGCCATAAGGCATATATGAGAAACTTGAGATGATGGAGAAGAAGAGATACTTGAAGCTCCATTCAAGATCTTGTCGTTGCCAATGGATTCTTTGGTTTCCTCTACATTGTTAGACACACAACAACTAGAGGAAATATAAGCATTTATAGCATGGCGACAAGAATTAGCAAGCATATCACCATGGCATTTAGATGAGCATTTAACACATGGTATGCAAGGACTATCAACACAAGCATGTGAATCATTTATAGTGCTATATGTGTTTAAGCCCAAAGATGAGGCATTGCAATGAGATAGAGATGAAGGATCATCAAGAATAGGATCACCATCAATATTGCAATGGTCATCACCACTCACCTTTGCATTTCCTTGTGTCTTGCAACACAATGGTGAAGTGGATGAAATTTCATCACGGTCGGAAGGGGAGGGAATACAATCATCCTCAATAATGTCGGACACATCATATTTTTCTTGAAGCTTCATCCATAAATCATGAGAGCTCCGGAAAGGCAAGATTGCAAGAATATCTACATTGCTCAAAGCATGAACAAGCACGTTAGAAGCTTGAGCATTGAGATATAATTTTTTCTCATCCTCTAAAGATAGATTTTGGGAATCCATCGGAGGAGAAAAACCTATATCTACAATTCGCTCCATATGAGGGTCAATGGCCCGAAAATGACTAAGCATGCGAATCTTCCAAACATCATAATTTGTGCCATCGAATATTCAAGTGTGATCATGCACTAAATCTCTAGCCGACATCCTTACTCTCAAGGTGGTGAAGCCTGAATGAGAGACCGGTCTCGAATACCAATTGAAAGGACATGGATGCCGCCTAGAGGGGGGTGAATGCATCTATTGGATTATCTTGTGATGCAATGATTGATTAACTGTGGCTTTGGGTGATTCTGTGATCATCAGGACCTCCTGTTGGTTCATGTATGTGCCTGAGTTCAATTTTTATGCTGCTGTTACTGCTAGGCTTGGCTCTAGCATGCTCTTGCATGCTCTGTCACACCCTGGTGATCATGTGATCACCAGTTGCTTGGTGGTTGACTGCTGTCCTATGACTTGTGGCTCACTGATGCTCTTCCTTGAGTCTGTGTGGCACTCAAGTCTGTGCTGGTGCATGCTCTTGCTTGCTCCAACACCTGCTGATGCTTGCAGTGATCCATTGGATCATATGCAAGGCTCTAGTGCATGGTTACTTGTGTATTTCATTTATCTGTGTTGCCTTATTTGATTGAATGGATAAATGATGTGAACTGCTTTGCAGTGATGATCTCATGAATGGATTTTATGAAGCTAGAGGGATGCCAACCACTGGTTGGGTACCTTAGCTCATGTTGAACCCTATTGGGTGATGATGTGATGCTTCGAGTAGGCCTTTACGTGTGGCTAGGTAGCTGTTGTGACCCTAGCAGACTTGATCTGCTAGAAATGGTTGCTCCTACCTCTAATGGATGCTTCTATGCAATATTCCTGGTAGTCTTCCATGGGCTGCTAGGTTATTTGATGTTGAAATCATACTGGACAGATAAATGTCCAATATTCTGATGGCTTAGCTAGCTATAGGTGCTTGGTGATTCTGGATGGCTAGATAGGATCCAATCCATGATGGATTTCTTTGGTTATGTCACTGTGTTGACATAACCATTGTTCCCTTGGTGATTTCCTTCTAGTTAACCCTATTGTTTGCTGGCACCAAATGGCTTCACAACCAAGTGATGATACAAACAGGGTTTCCTACCCTTCTTTGATTCTGTGATGCATGTGTATGCTTATTTATGAGCAAAACCTGTGTTTGCTCATGATCAGTTGTGTATACCTCACTCCAGCTCCTAGATTGGTTTGCTGATGTAGAGGTTTTGCTTCTGGTGATTGATCAAGGCTTGCCCTGCTCCTCCTGCTGGCTTGGGATGATTTCCTTGTGGCTTGCTCAATAGCACAGTTCCTGTTGGAACTGTTCTGGATGATTTGATGGTTCTGGATGGATTGAAGGGCTTTGGTGCTCTTCCTGTTCTAAGGCTCTGGCTGTTCTTACCCTTGGAGATCCTGTCGATGGATTTCTAGGGTTTGGCTGTGAAAAGTTTATATATTGTCTTGCCCCTGCTCCTATGGTCGACAGCACTGCATTTCCTTGGTGCTTCACCCCTGGCTGTGTGTGTGTGGAGAACATGCAGGTAGCCTGGTAAGCTGCCTGTGCTCTCAGGTTGGAACTTGGGCCCTTTGGCTTTGTTCCCCCGGCAGACTTGGTATTATCCACCAAATTTCATTTTAATTGCCTAACTTGCCAAGTGGCTTTGCCACTTGGCCTAACCTTTCTTTTTGTTTATTGTCTTTGATTGCAGGGATGCTTTGGATGATCCAAGTGAAGATCATTCAAGTATTAATCAAGCTAATCATGAAGATTTACTTGTCTAGTTTAGAATTCTGTTAATACTTGTAGTTCTTTTATTTCCCTTTTTCCTTTATTCAATTCTGTAATGTGTTGTAATATTATAATTCAATTTTGGATATTGAAAATGACTTTCTATTCTGTGTGTTAATCAACAAAGCTCAAGGTTTTCTCTAATGAGCTTTAATTATATATTCTATTGTTTTATATTCTTATTTATTCAATTGTTTATTGAATTATCCATATTTGAATTATAGTATTCTTGATTAAGGTTTGAATTTGAAATTCAAACATATCACGTTGGAATTCAATCATGCAACTTAAGTTGAGAAAGGAATTGTTTCCCCTCTCTTCTCGAAAGCCCTAATTGAGTTTAGTTAGGTCCAAGTTTATTGCACTCTCGAAACCCTAATCCTATGTGGTGTCGAGAGAGAAACTTGTCCCCCTTTTATGCATTTTTTCTATAAAAGCGCAAAATTTCCCCAGATTTTACGATGCAATGCACATCCCTTTCTAAATTCTACCCCTCGATCGTCTCTAAACCTGGGATATTACAGAATGCCTGAGATAATAACTTAGAGTTCTTATCAAGGAATGATGATATAATCATCTGGATACATGGATAGTTCTCTCCCTAAAAACCAAGTGTTGGCTCAACTATCTTGAGTGTAACACCATAGCTTGAGCTCTCTTATAAATGAATGGATTATTCTAGGGTTTATGGTGTACTCACAAGATCTTATTGGTAGGAAAAGGTTAATTCTCTACCAGGATAACTTAGTTGGATTAGTCTCTAGTTTACTTCATCAATTCATGGATATAGTCTTGTTCAATTTAATATTGGATTATCTCACCACTCCAAGATGAGATCAAGTATACCCTAATGCTTTAGTTTAAAAGTTATCCTGGATTCTTTAATAGGTAACTAAGGTTGGTACGAATGGTTTATCTCATTTGGGAAATGTCTTTAAATAACATCTCAAGATTATACCCCAAAGATAATGATGTGATCATCAATATCTATGTTTAACATAAGTGGGTTCTCTCTCTCTAGGAAATGTCTAGAATAATATCCTAGGTTTTATTCTTAAAGATGATGATATGATCATATGGATATATATCCAAGGTTTTAACTCAAGTGTTGACATTGCTTCTCTAATAAATATAGAACTCTCTCTTCTCTAGATTTTGTTATATAATAATTTGGATAGAAAATAATTTAATAAATGGAGACTAGGAAACAATGCTAGAGTTGATCTACTTGTCATGTATCCAAGATTGAAGTGGAATGGATACCATGAGGTTCATGGTAGGAACATGTATTAGTTTTAGACATGGAAAAGATAAGTTAAGAATAGTTTCTCCATTTTATTGTTATTTTATTTGAAGTTGAATAGATGTTCATATGTTATGGCAAGGAATACCATATTATGATCTTTTATAAGATCAAGTAGTTGATCCTTGATTAATGTGTTATTTGTGTTGGTTTTAGTTCTATTTAATCTAACACAGTGTTCAATTCATCTCTACCCAAAACAAGGTTTTAGCAAAGGTCACATTGAGGTTTATAGCGCTTGACTTGATGAGCTACTTCAATTCCATCAAGTCAAGTGAAACTTCAGTTACTGTGACATGTTTTATTTGAAAGCGCGAAATTTCCTCGGATTTTGTATGCATGAATGCAATGCACACATGTATTTCCTCTATTTTTGTAACCCCAAATTCTGGAATGTTACACTAGCTAACACATGGGCCACTTGATTTGCTTCTCGGGGGCAGAAAAACAAACATCTCCAATGTTTGAAACTTTGTTGACGCAATCTGCATAAATCGCCGATTAATCATTCCACCACCTTTGCTCTCCAGTACATGCTTCGATTGTTTCCATTGAGTCCGATTCGGCAATCACACGATCACAACCCAATCATTCCGCCAACGCTAGGCCTTCTTTCATCGCATGAGCTTTGGATAGAGCCACTGAGGAAACGTGTGGGAGTATTGAGCAGCTTGCAGCAATGAGACGACCTTCATAATCATGAATCACAGCCCCGATCGTGCCAGCGCAATCGTCCACATGAAATGAAGCGTCTATGTTGATCTAGAGGACACGGAGTTCCGGCCAAGTCCATCGCTCTGTCCTCAGGTTGCCAGCTCCTTTACTCTTTCTTGCATTTCATGTAATAGTTAGAATCGATATTTTGCATTTATAAATTGGTGGCACATCCTCATTATGCGTTCGGCGTCTGCTGGCGTGCAGTTGATGTGGGAGTTAGAAATCTCTGTGGTGTAACTTTTCTTCAGTTCCCCGGCAACGGCGCCAGAAAATCTTGATGGTGCTCTGGTGATGGCGCCAGACAATCTTGCTGAGCGTTGTTGTGGAAGCGGTTGGGAAACCCCAAGACGAAGGTGTGATGAGCACAGCAGCAAGTTTTCCCTCAGTAAGAAACCAAGGTATAATCGACCAGTCGGAGAAAGGCGTGACTTCTGAAGGTGTTGCTGGCTGACTAGTGGCAGCCGCACTACCGGCGTCAGCAACAACGTGGAACCTGCACACAACACAACCCAAATACTTTGCCCCAACTTATAGTGAGATTGTCAATCTCACAGGTTTGTTGAACACAAAGGATTAGACGTATCGAATTGAAGGAGATGTTTGCAGAAAGTAAACAGGACAGGATTGCAGTTGAATTTATCAGTAAAGGAAATAGGACCGGGGTCCATAGTTCACTAGAGGTGTCTCTCCATAGAGAAATAGCATGTTGGGTAAATAATTTATGGTTGGGCAATTGACAAAATATCTATCGAAACATGACAAGATGATTACTATGATAATTTGGTATTGGGCATTACAACATAATACATAGACCGTAATCCAACTGCGTCTATGGCTAATAATCCACCTTCACATTAGCCTCACACCCCTTCTAGGTAAAGTTGCAAGCAACAGACTATCGCATTAAGCAATGTGTGTAAAGTAAACAATAGAATTACCCTTGGATAAAACATTGTTGGGTTATCCCTAGTAGCAACAGCACATCTACAACCTTAGAAGTTATAAAGTCACTCTCCTAGGAAACTAGAGGCATGAACCTACTATCGAGCATAAATACCCCTTCTTGGAGTTACAAGTGTCCACTTGGCCAGAGTTTCTACTAGCAACGGAGAGCATGAAAGATCACAAATAACAAATGCCATGAATATATAATCAATCTAAACATAGTATTCAACATTCATCGGATCCTAGCAAACCAAACATAGAGCATTACATAAAGATGATCTTGATCATGTAGGGCAGCTCACAAGATCGATACATCAAGCACAAGGTGGAGAAGACAACATCTAGCTACTGCTATGGACCCATAGTCCAGGGATGAACTACTCACGCATCACTTTGGAGGCGGGCATGGCGATGTAGATGCCTCCGGCGGGGTGCCGGGAAGAGCTTCAGAACCCCCTAAGATGGGTTCTGCGATGGCGGCCATGACAGAACTTTTCATGGATGGAGGCTCGGGTATCCAGGGTTTTCCCGAGAAGATGTATAAATAGGCGGAGGATTCAGGTCGGTGGGCGCATGTGGGCCCCACACCTGCCCTAGGAGCGGGCCAGCCCTAGGCCGCGCCTAGGGGTGGTGTGGGCACCCTGGTGCGCCTCTTCGTCCCCCCTCCGGACTTCGTCTTCGTTTCGGTAAAATATTGAATTCAGCTTTTGTTTCGTCCAATTCCGAGAATATTTTCTGTACAACTTTTCTGAAATACAAAAACAGCAGAAAACAGGGAACTGGCACTATGGCATCTTGTTAATACGTTAGTGCCAGAAATCATGTAAAAGTGCAACGAAGTGTAAACAAAACACATATGAATTTGTGTAAAACAAGCATGGAGCATCAAAAATTATAGATTCGTTTGAGACGTATCAGCATCCCCAAGCTTAACTCCTGCTCATCCTCGAGTAGGTAAGTCTTAACAAAATAATTTTTGAGGTGACATGAAGCCAACACAATCTTGATCAAGCATCTAAAGCATTGTGAGCTGGGATCTAAGTACTCCAACATAGGCATGATAAATATAATTCAATTGAACTTAGCAACTTGCTCATGGGAGAAGAGGAGAAGACCACAGAAGGTCAAGAGAGAAGAGAAGATGAAGGAGCTCAAGGCCCAGCCACCCAGCCGGTCATACCGGCCACCCTGGCCGGTCAGACCGGCCCTCAGCAGGAAGCCCCGTCGCCCAGGAAAACCAGACCAGGAACATCACCCGGTATGACCGGCCAGGCCAGCCGGTATGACCGGGCAGGGGCCGGTATAACCGGGCCAGCCAGGCCGGTCTAACCGGGCTGCCATGGCAGCACCAACAATGAAACCAGGAGCTTGGGCCGGTCATACCGGGTCCCAGGTCCGGTATGACCGGGTGCCCCCGACCAGCACTTATCTAGTTCAATCTCAGCCCTCTATTTAGTCATCTAGGGTTAAGTTAACTTATGGGTAATGTCCCTTATGCCCTTGTACGAAATCTGAGCTATATGTATCTCTTTCCCCTTCCCAAATTAGGGTTAGACAAGATTTGGCTTAGACTATGTTCTTTGTATCAAGGCACTCTTGAGGGATCTCTACTCTTCATGGATGATTCAAGGCTTCTACCTCTTTCATCCAAGTTCTAGTTGGATCTCCATCACCAATCTCTCACTTCTTGGATTCTACCCAAGGGTCTCTCCAAGGAGTGGTTCTATTGGCTTGGTCTAACCTACCAAGGGAGTAAATTTGGTTTGTGTTGGGTTGTGTGTGTTTTGATTTGTGTTTTGTGTGCGTTCTTCCCCTTTCCCACCTCTCCATCCACACACTTGGGTCAAATTCGTGAGATCTGGGAAAACCCTAGCCCCTAGGCCTCATCAAATGGTATCAAGAGTTCTTGGTTAGCACCAATTTGACCCCCACCATCCCCAATTTCACCCCCTTCAAGAAATTCAAAAATCCCCCAAAAAATAGCCCTAATTTGCCTTTTGATTGGATCTGCAATTTGGTTGAGTTTTGAGTGGTTTTGGTCCATTGATTTCGTGTCCCTGGTGTTGATCTACTATTTCCCCCACTTTCTAGCCCCAAATTTTTTCGTTTCCATCGATTTTGGGTCAAATGCCCTCAAGAACAGCTCATGAACAGCTCAAATTCGAGCCCGACCGGTATGACCGGCCCCCGGACCCGGTATGAACGGCCAACCCGGTATGACCGGCCAACCAGCCGGTATAACCGGCCAGCACAGCAAAATCAGCCCCAAAGGCTGTTTTGGGCCCAAAATTTTCCCTCTAACTCGTTTTGACCCAATTTTTTCCTCTAACTTGTGTTTGTTGTTCCGGTTTGAGTGCCTTTGTTGTGACACTAACCCGCGGCCACGAAGCACGCGAAGACAACCTCGGCACCCCGAACGAGCAAACGTACACTTGCCTCCAACACCATATAGCAAGTTGCGTGATCATCACCGCCTTACCACCATTGAGGTATTACTTGCGCCACCATTGTAACCCTCTTCCTTTTGCGATCCATCCTATCGAGCATTGCTTGTCAAGTGTTGCGAGACATTGCACGTGGCCCCGTTGTGAGGTGTGTGTGTAGTGTGGAGTCAAGCTTATAAGCAACACTCGTGTGGCAAAATAGAAAAAGTGAGGCTAACGCTAACATAGTGCGAGAAAAAGCCCGGAAAAACACAAAAAGAGTACAAGTGCCACCATAGATACAAAAGAGTGTCAAGTGCCACCAAATACAAAAGAAGAAAAGCTTTTAAGCAAAAGAGAGAAAAGAGAAGAGAGGCCGCGTGCAAATCTTGGTGTCTCTCCGTTTGCAACCAAAGCTTTGCCTCTCCTTGTGTTAGTGTGACACCGAGCACCCTTGCTAATAGTATCTTGTATTTATTCCACTCGTTCCTTGGTCGCACTAACCCCATTCATCTCGTGTGTGAGTTCCACATCATTCCGTGTTAGTAGTGTTGAAGTATAAATGCATTGCCTAATCTCTTCCATCAGATCGGTCTTTTGGTTGCATTGGTTAGAGCATGCAGTTCTACATGGTATCAGAGCCAAGAGGTCTTGAGTTCAAGACCCGGCTGGCGCAATATAAAATAAAAATATTGCAGCCCACTTTCGGTCCACGTTTAGGCCCGAGGGAGCCACACGTGAGGGGGAGTGTTGAAGTACAAATGCATTGCCTAATCTCTTCCATCAGATCGGTCTTTTGGTTGCATTGGTTAGAGCATGCAGTTCTACAAGTAGTGATCATCGCTTTGATATTTGATTTTTGGATGTCACCCACTCTTGACAATAACACTTGATTTCAGATTTCATCATTTGGCTTTCCACCATCCTCACCTACCACCATATTTGCTAGCTTTTGCGTGTGTTTTTGTGTGTGTAACCCCAACACAAATTAAATTATCTCTTGGTTTAGTTAGTTGACCCAATTTTATCACTTCAAGGTGAGACTTGATGGTAGTTTCTTCCACTAACATCCACCATATAGCTTTGTCGTGCTAACATGGATAGTGAAGAAGAGGATATGGAGGAATACATGGACTACTTCGAGGAGGATACCTCCGCAAGCACCGCGGATGTGGAAGAGCATGTGGAGCTCGACACCAACTATGGCTCCGCAAGCACCGCGGATGTGGAAGAGCATGTGGAGCTCGACACGAACTATGGCTCCGCAAGCATCGCGGACTTGACCGACATCGAGGAGCTCTACATCGACAATGGCTCAACAAGCATGGACGACATGGTGGAGCAACACCAAGAGTACAACATCAACACCATGGTGGAGCCTCACCTCGACTCCATCATGAACACTACCGGTGCTCCCAAGTACCCCCGCTTGGCCAATGGAGCTACATATGAAGATATAGGATCTTCAAGATGGCGCCACCACGAGAGTGCTTATGCACATGATCATCTACATCGAGCTCGTCATATGGATCATCAAGAGCGTCCCCAACACACTCGTCATCGACACTCCTCTCCGAGCTCAAAAAGGCGCCAAGAACAACATGCCAAGGCACGTGATCCATCTCATAGGCATGCCGAGGACCGTCATCGACTCACACCATCTCATGATAGTCGTCAACCACTAGCACCTCATGGTCGCCATCGACATACGCCCCCACATGATCTTTGCCGACACAAGCCACCTCATGATCGCCATCGACCATCATCTTCCAAGGATCTTCGACGACACCCATCAAGACATGGTGATGAGGCACGAAGACGAGAGCCTCGACATGAAGGCGACAAACACCATCGTAGGGTGTCTACCACTTCAAGGGTGGAGAGGGCACATCAAGAGGACCTTCATAGTAAGGCAAATCCTACCTCTTGTGCCACCACCACAATGGCCCCTACCTCGGCATATGCCTATGGACTCTGATGCTACAAGTGCAAGCAACAAGGCCACCCTCCACGGGAATGTCCCAATCTCCTATGTGAGGTGTGCAAGGCCAAGGGTCACATGGCGTGGCAATGCACAACACCAAGCACCGACATGCTCCACTTCGACGATCTACAAGCCCAAGCCACCAAGAAGCCTATGGCGCCAACACTTCAAGATGAAGACCGACAAGGCCAACTCAAGGGTGAAGTTGATCGGAGCTTAGCTCTCAACGACACTATGGCGCCACCGCTTGAGGACGACTTGGAAGGCGATGGAGTTGAGAAGGGTGAGCATGCGATTCTCCCTTCACCAATGGAGGCGTTTGGAGATGAGAAAATCGAGCCTACTCCTATATGCTTGATTGATGAGTTGGTACCAATCCCATGTGAGCATGAGAGCCACTTAGCCCACTTGAGTGCTAGTGATAGTGACTTGAGCGACTTCCACCCCATATGTGAGGTTGAGTGCTTCCAATTGGAGGAGATGAGTGAGACACCGAGTGAGTTGCGAGAGGTAGTTGATAGGTCTATGGAGGCCACCGAGTTTGCTAACACCTTAACCTCTCCCTCTTTTCTATTTCCTCATGTTGCACTAGGTTCCATGGATGTTGGAGCGCCGATGATGAACCAGAAGATGTACATGGTGCAAGAAGATCACATCACACCATGCTTCGATGACGATGACGATGTCAACCATGTGGAGCATACAACTACCACAATACCTACATCAAATGAGTCTGACTACCAAGGTAAAACCAAAGGTATTGATGAGACCATGATCCCCCTCGTGGACATGACGCATGATGAATTGTTTCCTCTTGCTTGCAATAGGAGGACAACTTGCTCTTTCACATGTGTTGTTGACAATGATGATATTAGCTTCCGCATGCTTTGCCCAAAATGTTTGCACTATTCCATGATCCTTGCATCCAAGATTGTGAACAATTGCTCTTTCTTATGCTTGGTATGGAAGAATGCTTATTTTATTGTTCATGAGAAGGCCCCCATAGCCTTTTCAGTTTTGGAAGATGCAAAGTTACCACATGCCACAAATGCACCATCATGCCATATGCACACTTGCCATGAATTTTACAAAACCTTGATTGACACTAATGGTGATGTGCACAAGACATGGCACATCATGATGGATGATGTGTTCATATACCATGCACACACGTTCTTTGGTTTGCCTATTGTGTGTGTAGGTACACGAAATACAAGGTCAACCTCGATTGAGCACGAGTTGACCAAATGAGCTCTTGAGAGCATAATAGTACGTACAAGATCGAACCCGGCTCTAATACCTTTTCCATGCTTTGCATTGAACATGTCGAACAATTTCTCTTTCTTATGGTTCTTTTGCAAGCATGTTGATGTGATTCTTACAGTTGGTGTTGCCTCAAACAAGCGGAACAATTTCTCTTTCATTTGGTTTGTTGGCACACACGGTTGTGAAAATGTTGTTTTGGTGAAATTTTGGAAGGACGAGTTTTGTGTTGCAACAAACATGAGGACCAATTTTTCTTTCCAATGGTTTGTGTGCACACATGTTGATGGTATTTTGGACACTCTCCCTTATGTGTTTTTGCCAAATTCTCCTCTTATTGCTTCAAGGATGTTGAACAATTTCTCTTTCCGATGCCTTGAGTGCAATAATGAAAATGAGTTTCTACATGAGATGGACACCATGGTCGCCTCACATTTTGGAGTTTTTGTGTTTTCGAATTTGCAAGATGTCCATACGGAGCTCTTACACATTGACCTTGCATATGCATTCTTCTTGATATATGTGTATTGTGCTAATGGTGTTGTGAGTATGAATGGACATGTCGTTGATGATATGCTCCTTGATACATCTCCAACGTATCTATAATTTCTAATGTTCCATGCTAGTTTTATGACAATACCTACATGTTTTGCTCACACTTTATAATGATTTTATGGATTTTCCGGAACTAACCTATTAACAAGATGCCGAAGTGCCAGTTCGTGTTTTCTGCTGTTTTTGGTTCCAGAAAGGCTGTTCGGGCAATATTCTCGGAATTCGACGAAACGAAGACCCAACATCATAATTCATCGAGACGGACCAGGACACCGAAGGAGAGTCGGAGGGGAGGCCTGGGGCCCCCAGAACATAGGCCGGCGCGGCCTGGAAGGGGGGTGCGCCGCCCTATGGGGTGGGACCCCCAGGCGCCCCCTTGCGCCGCCTCTTCGCCTATAAGACCCCTCGCGACCTAAAACCTCGATACCAATTGACGAAACTCCAGAAAGACTCCAGGGGCGCCGCCGCCATCGCGAAACTCCAATTCGGGGGACAGAATCTCTGTTCCGGCACGCCACCGGGACGGGGAAGTGCCCCCGGAAGCCATCTCCATCGACGCCACCGCCTCCATCATGCTCCGTGAGTAGTTCCCCGATGGACTACGGGTTCTAGTTGTAGCTAGTTGGTAC
The DNA here is from genome assembly GCF_022539505.1 of Lolium rigidum. Taxonomy (NCBI): domain Eukaryota; kingdom Viridiplantae; phylum Streptophyta; class Magnoliopsida; order Poales; family Poaceae; genus Lolium; species Lolium rigidum. The sequence goes on along the minus strand of NC_061510.1, from coordinate 183,845,911 downwards.
TCTCTCCCCCATGTACTTCAATACAATGATCTCATGAGCTGCCTTACATGATTGAGATCCATCCGATGTAATCGGTGTTGTGTTTGTTGGGATCCGATGGATTGTTACATTATGATTAGTCTATCTATATAAGTTTGTGAAGTTATTGTTGCTGCAATCTTGTTGTGTTTAATGCTTGTCACTAGGGCCCGAGTGGCATGATCTTAGATTTAAGCTCTATACTTATTGCTTAGATTGTATCTACAAGTTGTTTGCACATGTCTATGTCCGGAACCCGAGGCCCAGAGTGACAGCAACTGGGATAACCGGAGGGGAAGGCTTAGATATGAGGATCACATGTTTTCATGGAGTGTTAATGCTTTGCTCCGGTGCTCTATTAAAAGGAGTACCTTAATTTCCAGTAGATTCCCTAGAGGCCCGGCTGCCACCGGCTGGTAGGACAAAATATGTTATGCAAGTTTCTCATTGCGAGCACGTATGACTATATATGGAAAACATGCCTACATGATTAATAATCTTGATGTTCTGTCTTAATGCTATTTCAATCCTATCAATTGCCCAACTGTAATTTGTTCACTCAACACTTGTTATTGGAGAGTTATCACTAGTGTAGATAGCTGGGGATCCCGGTCCATCTCTCATCATCATATACTCGTCCTATATGTCATTGGAAGTAGTATCAACTATTTTCTGGTGCCATTTCTCTCATATTACTGCTACTGCTGCTGTGTTACTGTTACTACTGCTCTCATATTACTGCTGCTTTCACATCACCCCCGTTACTAGTGCTTTTCCAGGTGCAGCTGAATTGACAACTCGGTTGTTAAGGCTTATAAGTATTCTTTACCTCCCCTTGTGTCGAATCAATAAATTTGGGTTTTACTTCCCTCGAAGACTGTTGCGATCCCCTATACTTGTGGGTCATCAAGACTATTTTCTGGCGCCTTTGCCGGGGAGGCATAGCTCTACTCATAAGTTCACCTGGGGAGTACACTCCACCTCTCTCTTTATTTTATTTTATTTTGTTTTGCTTAGTTTACTTTTGTCTAGTTTATTTTTGCTTAGTTTATTTCTGTCTAGTATTATTTTGCTTAGTTTACTTTTGTCTAGCTTGTTTTTGTCTTGTTTTATTTTCCCTATATACCCTAAAATCCATAAAAATTTGAAAAACCGAAAAATTAAAAACTGTTGTTATGGGAGAACCCACAACCTATTTGGAGCTTATTGAATTATATAATAATTATAGAGAATCAAGAACGGGAAAAGTTATGAGTGTTGTGATAGAAAAACTGAATACAATTGCTAAAATCTTGCTTAAACGCCATGATATAAACTGTTGCTCTAAACAGGATACTAAACATCTTAAATTTCAATGTGGCTTTAGTGAGGAAGTTTTAATTAAGAACTATAATTGGAATAGCTATATTCATTTTGGGTTCGAAGAGGTAGAACAATTTGTCATATTTATGGGAGCCTCTGAGATAGAATCCTTCATGTCTAAAAATTATGAAACTTGTGTTGTTTGTAAGGACCTTAAAGATTATGTCTCTTCTATCCTTAATTTTTGCATAGAAAGTTACGTTGATAATCCTTATATCATTGATTATAAAGAGAGACTCATTAATGCACAAGAATGCACTCACAATTTGCAGGAACCTGTGGAAGAAGAAATTGATGAACCTGAAAGCTCATTGGATGAAAAAGAGGAGGAAATTGATGAACCCGAAAGCTCATTGGATGAAAAAGAAGAGGAGAGTGATGAACAAAAGGAGGAAGAATGGATTAGCTACCCATGCCAACCTTCTAATGAGAGTAACTCTTTATCTCTTACACTATTTGATTGTCCTCCATGCTTACCAAAGGCGGATGAATGTTATGTTCCTGTGGATTCTCTTGAAATATTCCCTATGAGTAAAACTTGTGAGAATAATTATGCCACTGTTATCTATGATAATCCATGTTATTTTGATAAATCTTATGATAATGCTTTGTTTGTACCTGATGTCGAAATGCATGGTACTAAAGAGTTTCGCTTGGCAAATGTTTATGATAAATCTCTAGATGATGGTCCTATGTTACTTGATACTATTAATTGTACTACTAATGAAAATGGGATTGGAGAGTTCTTGACTTTATCTATGAGTCCCATATCTTTTGAGAATTATCAATCATCTTGTTATATTATTGATAAAAGTGGGTTTGAAAGTTTTAATCCCACTATTTTTGAGCTTGATAAAAATTATGTGTTTATAGATCATGAAAAGCATGCTTTATGTGATAGTTATATTGTTGAGTTTGTTCATGGTGCTACTGAAAATTATTATGAGAGAGGAAAATATGGTTGTATAAATTTTTATGGTACTAAAACACCTCTCTATATGCTGAAAATTTTGAAGTTACTCTTGTTTTATCTTCTTATGCTTGTCACTTTGTTCTTCATGAATTTATTTGTGTACAAGATTCCTATGCATAGGAAGTGGGTGAGACTTAAATTTTTTCATACTTGCTTTTTGATGCTCTCTTTGCTTCAACTCTCATCCTTATGTGAGCATCATTAAAATTGCTGAGCCCATCTTAATGGCTATAAAGAAAGCACTTCTTGGAAGATAACCAATGTCTTTATTTTGCTACTGTTTTGTTGTGTCTTGGAAGTTGTTACTACTGTAGCAACCTCTCCTTATCTTTATTTTATTGCACTGTTGTGCCAAGTGAAGTCTCTAATAGAAGGTTGATACTAGATTTGGATTTCTGCGCAGAAACAGATTTCTATCTGTCACGAATTTGGGCAGGGCACTCGTAGGTAACTCGGAAAAATCTGCCAATTTACGTGCGTGTTCCTCGGATATGTACGCAACTTTCATTAGTTTTGAGTTTTCTGATTTGAGCAACGGAAGTACCTCTTAAAAATTCGTGTTTACTCGGCTATTCTGTTTTGACAGATTCTGTCTCTGTTTTTGCATTGTCTCTTGTGGACTTTAAGTGAGGCTTTCTAGACGTGGAGAGTCTGTAGCTAATGTTTTATTGAGTTCTTGCAATGTGTCACTACAGGACTAAAGTGGATTAAAGTTTTTTTTTGAGTACTAACCCCTCTAATGAAGTTTATGAGAAGTTTGGTGTGAAGGAAGTTTTCAAGGGTCAAGAGAGGAGGATGATATATGATTAAGAAGAGTGAAAAGTCTAAGCTTGGGGATGCCCCCGTGGTTCATCCCTGCATATTTCAAGAAGACTCAAGCGTCTAAGCTTGGGGATGCCCAAGACATCCCCTTCTTCATCAACAACTTATCAGGTCACTTCTAGTGAAACTATATTTTTATTCAGTCACATCATATGTGCTTTACTTGGAGCGTCTGTTTGTATTTATTTTTGTTTTGTTTGAATAAATTCGAATCCTAGCAATCCTTGTGTGGGAGAGATACACGCTCCGCTTTTTCATATGAACATTGGTGTTCTTCGTTTTATTTTTCGTGTTCATGGCGGAAGCTGAAAGCTGCAGCACTTATTGATATTTGGTTGGAAACAGAAAATGCTTCATACTGTCTTGAATAATTTGATACTTGGCAATTGTTTTGAGCTCTCAAGTAGATCATGTTTAAGCTCATGCACCATGTAGTTTAAACCTATTAGTGGAGAACTACCGTAGAGCTTGTTGAAATTTGGTTTGCATGATTGGTCTCTCTAAGGTCTAGATATTTTCTCGGTAAAAGTGTTTGAGCAACAAGGAAGACAGTGTAGAGTCTTATAATGCTTGCAATATGTTCTTATGTAAGTTTTGCTGTACCGGTTCATACTTGTGTTTGCTTCAAACAACCTTGCTAGCCAAAGCCTTGTACTGTGAGGGAATGCTTCTCGTGCATCCAAAATCTTGAGCCAAAACCTATGCCATTTGTGTCCACCATATCTACCTAATATGTGGTATTTTCTGCCATTCCAAGTAAATACTTCATGTGCTACATTTAAACAATTCAAAACCTATTATCTCTTATTTGTGTCAATGTTTTATAGCTCATGAGGAAGTATGTGGTGTTTATCTTTCGATCTTGTCATTTACTTTTGACAGACTTTCACAATGGACTAGTGGCATATACATCCGCTTATCCAATAATTTTGCAAAAAGAGCTGGCGACGGGGTGCCCAGCCCCAATTAATTAACTTTCATTAATAATTCTCTTCACATGATTTGCCCTGATTCATCAGTAAGCAACTTAATTTTGCAAATAGACACTCCTTCATGGTATGTGAATGTTGGAAGGCACCCGAGGATTCGGTTAGCCATGGCTTGTGTGAGCAAAAGGTTGGGAGGAGTGTCAACCATAAATAAAACTAAAGTACATGTGTAAACAAAAGAGAAGAGGGATGATCTACCTTGCTGGTAGAGATAACGTCCTTCATGGGAGCCGCTCTTGAAAGTCTGGTTGATAAGGTGGTTAGAGTGCCCACTACCATTCGTTGACAACAACAAACACCTCTCAAAGCGTTACTTTTATGCTCTCTATATGATTTCGAAACTTAAAAAGCTCTAGCACATGATTTAATCCCTGCTTCCCTCTGCGAAGGACCTTTCTTTTACTTTATGTTGAGTCAGTTTACCCACTCCTTTCTATCTTAGAAGCAAACACTTTTGTCAACTGTGCATTGATTCTTACATACTTGCTTATTTGCATTCATCATATTACTTTGTGTTGACAATTATCCATGAGATATGCATGTTGAAAGTTGAAAGCAATTGCTGAAACTTAAATCTTCCTTTATGTTGCTTCAATGCCTTTTACTTTGAATCTATTGCTTTATGAGTTAACTCTTATGCAAGACTTTTGATGCTTGTCTTGAAACTACTATTCATGAAAAGTTTTGCTATATGTTATCTATTTGTTAGCAAACTATAGATCATTGCCTTGAGTCACTGCATTCATCTCATATGCTTTACAATAGTATGATCAAGATTATGTAAGTAGCATGTCACTACATAAATTATTCTTTTTATCGTTTACCTACTCGAGGGCGAGTAGGAACTAAGCTTGGGGATGCTTGATACGTCTCCAACGTATCTATAATTTCTGATGTTCCATGCTAGTTTTATGACAATACCTACATGTTTTGCTCAATCTTTATAATGATTTTATGCATTTTCCGGAACTAACCTATTAACAAGATGCCGAAGTGCCAGTTCCTATTTTCTGCTGTTTTTGGTTCCAGAAAGGCTGTTCGGGCAATATTCTCGGAATTCGACGAAACGAAGACCCAACATCATAATTCACCAGATGGACCAGGACACCGAAGGAGAGTCGGAGGGGAGGCCTGGGGCCCCCAGACAATAGGCCGGCGCGGCCTGGAAGGGGGGCGCGCCGCCCTATGGGGTGGGACCCCCAGGCGCCCCCTTGCGCCGCCTCTTCGCCTATAAGACCCCTCGCGACCTAACACCTCGATACCAATTGACGAAACTCCAGAAAGACTCCAGGGACGCTGCCGCCATCGCGAAACTCCAATTCGGGGGACATAATCTCTGTTCCGGCACGCCGCCGGGACGGGAAGTGCCCCCAGAAGCCATCTCCATCGACGCCACCGCCTCCATCATGCTCCGTGAGTAGTTCCCCCATGGACTACGGGTTCTAGCTATAGCTAGTTGGTACTCTCTCCCCCATGTACTTCAATACAATGATCTCATGAGCTGCCTTAAATGATTGAGATCCATCTGATGTAATCGGTGTTGTGTTTGTTGGGATCCGATGGATTGTTACATTATGATTAGTCTATCTATATAAGTTTGTGAAGTTATTGTTGCTGCAATCTTGTTGTGTTTAATGCTTGTCACTAGGGTCCGAGTGGCATGATCTTAGATTTAAGCTTTATACTTATTGCTTAGATTGTATCTACAAGTTGTTTGCACATGTCTATGTCCGGAACCCGAGGCCCCGTAGTGACAGCAACTGGGATAACCGGAGGGGAAGGCTTAGATATGAGGATCACATGTTTTCACGGAGTGTTAATGCTTTGCTCCGGTGCTCTATTAAAAGGAGTACCTTAATTTCGAGTAGATTCCCTAGAGGCCCGGCTGCCACCGGCTGGTAGGACAAAAGATGTTATGCAAGTTTCTCATTGCGAGCACGTATGACTATATATGGAAAACATGCCTACATGATTAATAATCTTGATGTTGTGTCTTAATGCTATTTCAATCCTATCAATTGCCCAACTGTAATTTGTTCACCCAACACTTGTTATTGGAGAGTTACCACTAGTGTAGATAGCTGGGGATCCCGGTCCATCTCTCATCATCATATACTCGTCTTATATGTCATTCGTAGTAGTATCAACTATTTTCTGGTGCCATTGCTCTCATATTACTGCTACTGCTGTTGTGTTACTGTTACTTCTGCTCTCATATTACTGCTGCTTTCACATCACCCCTGTTACTAGTGCTTTTCCAGGTGCAGCTGAATTGACAACTCAGTTGTTAAGGCTTATAAGTATTCTTTACCTCCCCTTGTGTCGAATCAATAAATTTGGGTTTTACTTCCCTCGAAGACTGTTGCGATCCCCTATACTTGTGGGTCATCACTCCTCTATCACGCACACACAAACTTGGCTTGGTCTTTGTTGTGTGAAGGTACAAGAACGGCACCATCAACCTCTACGGAGCATGAATTTATGAAACGAGCAATTGAGAGCTACCCCAACAAGGACTTCAACAAGAAGATCGACCACCGCATCGGCCTCATCCCGGCATAGTTATGAAAGTAGTGGTTTTGGTTTTTATGCAATAGTGATAACCATAATACTTTGCAAGTAATTTGCTAGAAATACTCAAATGACATGAGCAAGTGATGAACTTGCCTGAACACTGCAAAGTTTTGCAGTTGGAAGGTATGGACTGACCCTTGTCCTCTGTCTCTGAAAAATAGCATCATTGTCCGATAAGGGCAATGGTTAAAGAAGCAATTATGCATGATTCCATTTTTAGGGTTTGTTCCCCCCGTCCGACGTCGTTATTATTTCATGTAAGAGGTTGATACTAAGAATAATTTGGGAATACTTGATTTAAAGTAAAATAAAACCTTGAAATGTTTTCAAGGTGTTTTTAAAGTCCAAATACATTAATGGACTTGTTTTCACTATATAAAATTAGGTGTGTGATTTAAATGATTATTTAAATCATCAAAATAGGACTTATTCTTAATTGTCTTCAAAAATTCTCTTAGATATTTTATTTAAATAGAGAATTTTATGTTGATCATTTTTCATATTTTTAAGTTATTTTTAAGAGCTTTCAATAATTTTTTTAGGTGCTAGATGATTTTGGAATGGCTAGTTAGGGATTAATCCGGGTTGGATTTCTACTGGTATGTCATCTGGTTGACATGCCAATGTTCCCCTTGGAAATCTCCCATTGTCCGTTCTCTAGTTTGCTTGCACCAAAAGGCTTAGTAGCCAAGTGATGATGCAAACAGTGGTTTCATACCCACTTTGCTTCGTGATGCGGGTGTATGCTTATTTATGAGCAAAACGAGTTTTGCTCGGGTTGATCTTGTTTATACCTCACTCCAGCTCCTAGATGATTTGTTGGTGTAGAGGTTTTGCTTCAGGTGGTTGGTTTGACTTGCCCTGCTCCTCCTTGTAAGGTTGCTTGCTTGATCTACTCCATGGTTTGCTTCTCAACAGAAAACAGTTCCTTGCTTGAGCTGTTCCTGGATGAGGGTTCTGGCTATGTGTTCTTCCTGTTCTAAGTGTTCTTGTTCTCTGATGACTTACCAAGTTGCCTGCCGATGAATGAGCTAGGGTTTGCTTCTGAAAAGATTATATGTGATGCTCCCTTGCTCTCCCTGGTCGACAGCTCTTGCTTGTCACTTTGGTGACTCACTGTGTGTGTGTGCTGCATGCACACAGCCCTGTGAGCGAGTTGTGTGTGTGTATAGGCAGGTGCTGTGCACCTGGACTGAAACATGGCTGTGGCATGGATCAGCTCGGCAGCTTGATCATATCCCCTTCATTTACTTTATTTGTTAACCTGCCAAGTGGCTTTGCCACTTGGCTTAATTCTGTTTTTGCTTTGATTTGTGGAGGGAATCAACAATTGATCAAAAATGGACATGGAATTCATCAAATCCAAGATCAAGTGAAGATGATCTTGTAGTATTTAGTCTAGGGTCATTACTTATACTTTTCTTTTTATTCTCTTTTATTTATCAATTTCCCAATTCTTGTAATGTGTTGTAATATTCATTTATTTCCATTATGAATATTGTAATGACAATGTAAATTGTGTGATGATCAATAAAGCTCAAAGTTTTCTCTAATGAGCTTTACATTACTTAATTGCTTATATTGTTTATTATTTATAATTTATTTGATGAATTTCCTCACAATTGAATTATTTAGGGTAATTATTTAATGTTTGAATTTGAAATTCAAATTCAACTTAAGTTTGAATTCAATCATGCAACTTAAGTTATGATGCAAACTCTCCCCTCTCTTCTCAAAACCCTAGTTTAATTAGAAAGAAGCAAGTTTGTCGCACTCTCGAAACCCTAACCCCGTAAGGTGTCGAGAGAGAAACTTGTCCCCTTCGATGCAGTTTTTGTTTAAAAGCGCGAAATTTCCCCAGAATTTACTATGCAATGCACATCCCTTTCTAAAATCTACCCCTCGATCGTCTCTAAACCTGGGACTTTACGGCGCCCCACTTCAAAAAGCTCTTCACGCACTTGGTCTCTCTCCACCACTTCATGGGAGAACCGGCATGGACTTCAACAAGGACGCCCGCACCATGACGAACATCCATAAGGATCCAAGGGCAACCATACACGAACATGTTCTTCGCCAAGCTACAAGGATCAACGCCGCCATCATCGACAATAAAAAATTCCAAGTACTTGGTGAGCACGACATTCACCATCTCGGTTCTCTCACCACATCGTGGAGACGAGGAGGAACAAGAGTCGAGGACGACTCTTCCCCAAGGGGGGTAGATGATGCAGCCCCGCTCGAGGACGGCACTACATCATGGCCAACTTAACCCCCAAGTGGAACGAGGACTCGAGCCCGAGTGCAAGCTACCCATGACAAGGTGCATGGTTCATCAAGGATACGAGGAGGAGGAAGCCCCCTTGCTCATGGGAGAAGAGAAGAAGACCAAGGAAGGTCAAGAGAGAAGAGAAGATGAAGGAGCTCAAGGCCCAGCCACCCAGCCGGTCATACCGGCCACCCTGGCCGGTCAGACCGGCCCTCAGCCAGAAGCCCCGTCGCCCAGGAAAACCAGACCAGGAACATCACCCGGTATGACCGGCCAGGCCAGCCGGTATGACCGGGCCAGCCAGGCCGGTCTAACCGGGCTGCCCTGGCAGCACCAACAGTGAAACCAGGAGCTTGGGCCGGTCATACCGGGTCCCAGGGCCGGTACGACCGGGTGCCCCCGACCAGCACTTATCTAATTCAATCTCAACCCTCTATTTAGTCATCTAGGGTTAAGTTAACTTATGGGCAATGTCCCTTATGCCGTTGTACAAAATATGAGCTATATGTATCTCTTTCCCCTCCCCAAATTAGGGTTAGACAAGATTTGGCTTAGACTCATGAGCTTTGTCTCCCTAGAACTATGTTCTTTGTATCAAGGCACTCTTGAGGGATCTCTACTCTTCATGGATGATTCAAGGCTTCTACCTCTTTCATCCAAGTTCTAGTTGGATCTCCATCACCAATCTCTCACTTCTTGGATTCTACCCAAGGGTCTCTCCAAGGAGTGGTTCTATTGGCTTGGTCTAACCTACCAATGGAGTAAATTTGGTTTGTGTTGGGTTGTGTGTGCTTTGTGTGTGTTCTTCCCCTTTCCCACCTCTCCATCCACACACTTGGGTCAAATTCGTGAGATCTGGGAAAACCCTAGCCCCTAGGCCTCATCAAATAGGCGGAGGATTCAAGTCGGTGGGGCGCATGTGGGCCCCTGAAAGAACATGGAGCCCCCATGTGTGGTTTTGGTAATTGATGACAATCCCTATGGACTAACGGTTGCATTGAGAATCAATCTTAGGACAAGTCCATAGCCATATGATGGTCTCAAGGTTGCGAGATGGAGAAGATCGAGTACAATGAAGAAGACGGACGAAGACGGTGTCGAAGAGAGATGAATACGGTGTAGAAGATGAAGAGGATGAAGATGGCGTAGAAGATGGATGAAGACGGTGGCGTGCATAGAAGATGGATGAAGAAGGTGGCTTGTATGTTGGAAGAAGATGGTGGCATGATGAAGAGGGTGAAGACGGAGCTTGCCGACTCGAGTGGAACGCGCAAGGACAAGGTTTGTGCTCGATAGGATAGTAGGTCGCATCATTGGAGAGAGCTCAAACCTTGCATGCATTGCATCGTGTTTCTTGGTTGTTCTTGGTTCTTATCCATGAGATGGGTTAGAGCTTGTGTTCATTCTCATGACAAGGTCTAGCTCATCGGAAACGGATTCCGGATGCATCGCATGTTGCATGTGCGAGGGTGATGATTTTCCCGATATACCATATTGAGAGGTTACACCTCTATGACCATGAGAAAATCATCACTCACTCTTTTCCATGTTTTCACCTTGTGTAGTGGTAGCACTCGTCGTCCTCTTTCCGGCAAAATTGGTTTCATATCATTCTGAGTTTCCTAGCTCGAGTTATGGATTTTACATTGCATCATATTTGAAAAAGAAAAGAAAAAGGATTTTGGGCTGGCCGGTACTACCGCTGGAAGTACCGGCCCAACTACCGCAGATGGCTCCAGGCTTACTGGACTCAAAGCGGTACCAGGACGGTACTGGCCCGGTAGTACCGTAACCCATTTATGGTACCAGGCCGGTATCGGGCCCGGTACTACCGGCCCAACCTTTTTCTTCCTCCCAGCCTGGCTTCTTCCTCTCCACCCGCACTTGGGCCGCCCCGCCGCTGCCATCCCACCGCGCCGCTGCTCCCGCCCACGCATGCCTGGGCCCACGTATGTTATCGCTCGCTCCCGCGGGGGAGAGGCTCGATCGTCGCGCCAGGGGCGTTGGCCCGCGGGGGAGAGCACATGCCGCTCGATCCCGCGCCACTCCTGCACGCGTGGTGTCGCCGCTGGCCCCACCCGCTCCACCTGCTACATGCTGTTGCGTGCGCCTGCAGCCCGCTGGCCCCACCTGCTGCCGCATGCAATCATGCGCTTCTGCGCTGCTGTTCCTCTCTCTCTGCGTTTTCAGTTTGCATTCAGATTTGCACAAGCGGTAGTACCGCTCCGCTGAGCGGTACTACCGGTTTGGGCCGATTTTCGTCTGTTTTCTGCTCAGTTTGCGCGCGAGTGGTAGTACCGCTTTGACAAGCGGTAGTACCGCTCAGGCGTGAATCTGACCGTTTTTCCAGACCAACAGCTATATTTTGGAGCCCCTCACTACAAGAAAAGTTTCCATGGCCGACAAAGTTGAAGTCGCGCCATGGTTGCTGGTGCACCATGGCCGACGATTTTTGGTCTCTCCATGGTGCATGTCAAAACTTTTTTTTTCTTGTTTTTGAGGCCACCAAGCCCGACGAAAACGTCCAAAACGTCGCGTATGGTGGCCCGGGACAAGGTGCATCACGAATTCTCGGGTTCGCCGGCCGAGTCAACGCAAATCCGCACCGCCCAGGGATGTAGGGCCCAGATGGCAGCCTCTCTAGCATTGTTTTTTTTCTCGATCGCGCCATCTCGTTCAACGCTCTCCGATCGAGCCGTTTACGATGCAGGATCATGGGTCCCGCATGTCATCCTCTATGAACCAAAATTCTTTCTATTCTTGGATTTTTTTTGACCCCCTAATTTCTGGGTACTTCCTTTTTCTTTTGATCCCGTGCCGCCTTGGAAACGTTGAGACCGCTGCTGGTAAATGGGATCCGCATGTCATCCTCTATGTGCAATCAAGTTTCTTTTCTTGGAGGTTTTTTTGGCACCTCATATTTGGTCACTTTCCTTTTTCTTTCGGTCCCGTGCCGCCTCTCAAATGGTGATACCGCTGCTGCTAAATGGGACCCGCATGTCATCATCTATGTACTATAAAATTTTCTTTTCTTGGATTCTTTTTGGCACCTGATATTTGGTCACTTGCCTTTTTCTTTCGATCCCGTGTCGCCTCTCAAACGGTGATACCGCTGCTGCTAAATGGGACCCGCATGTCATCCTCTATATACAATCAAGTTTCTTTTCTTGAATTATTTTTGGCTCCCGATATTTGGTCACTTGCCTTTTTCTTTCGATCTCATGCCACGTTTGAAACGTCGAGGAACCTGTTGGCTCATGGGACCCGCATGTCATCCTCTATGTGCTATAAAAGTTTATTTTCTTGGATTTTTTTTCACCCTCTGATTTTTGGCTATTTCCTTTTTCTTTTGAGCCCCTGCCGCCTTGGAAACGTTGAGTAAGCTGCTGGCTCATGGGACCCGCATGTCATCCTCTATGTCCATCAACTTTCTTATCTTGGATTTTTTTTACCCCCTAATTTCTGGCTACTTTCTTTTTCTTTTGATCTCAAGCCGCATTTGAAACGTTGGGACCGCTACTGCAAAATGGGACCCGCATGTCATCCTCTATGTACAATAAAAGTTTCTTTTCTTGGATTATGTTTCACCCTCTGATTTTTGGTCACTTGCATTTTTATTTCGATCTCATGCCGCCTTTGAAAACATTGAGGAACTTGCTGGCTCTTGGGACCCGCATGTCATCCTCTATGTACTATAAAAGTTTCTTTTCTTGGATTTTTTTCACCATCTGAATTTTGGCTATTTCCTTTTTCTTTTGATACCGTGTCGCCTTGGAAACATTGAGTAAGCTGCTGATTCATGGGACCCGCATGTCATCCTCTATGTACAATCAACTTTCTTTTTCTTTTGATCTCAAGCCGCATTTGAAACGTTGAGACCGCTCGTCGCTAAATGAGACCCGCATGTCATCCTCTATGTACAATAAAGTTTCTTTTCTTGGATTATCTTTGTCTCCTGATATTTTGTCACTTGCCTTTTTCTTTCAATCTCATGCCGCCTTTGAAACGTTGAGTAAGCTGCTGGCTCATGGGTCCCGCATGTCATCCTCTACGAACAATAAAATTTCCTTTCTTGGAGTTATTTTTGACCCCTAATTTCTGGCTATTTGCCTTTTTCTTTTGATCTCCTGCCCCCTTTGAAACGATGAGGACGTTGTTGGCAGGTCGGTCCCACATGTCATCCTCTATGAACAATAAAAGTTTCCTTTGATGGATTTATTTTTGACCCATAATTAATTTCTGGCTATTTCCTTTTTTTCTTTTGATCCCCTGCCGCATTGGAATCGTTGAGGATGCTGCTGCCTCATGGGTTCCGCATGTCATCCTCCCAGAACGGTAAATATTTCTTTTCTTGTATTTTGTTTACCAACTGATTTTTGGCTTTTTTTTCGATCTCCTGCCGCCTTTAAAACGTTGTCGACGTTGCTGGCTCACGGGTCCCACATGTCAGCCTCTATAAACAATAAACGTTGAGGATGTTGTTGCCTCATGGGTCCCGCATGTCATCCTCTCAGAACGATAAATGTTTTCTTTTCTTGGATTTTTTTACCAACTGATTTTTGGTTTTTTTTATTTTCGATCCCCTTCCGCCTTTAAAACATTGACGACGCTGCTGGTTCATGGGTCCCTGATGTCAGCCTCCCCGTACAAGAAACATGTGATATCTTGATTATTTTGCAGACAATAAACAGTGCATTTCGCTCTAAGCTATTGCAAACGGATAAATTAAATATTTATTTTTACATAAACAAACTTATGTTGAATCTCCTTGTTTTTTGTTTTTGCGAAGCATAGGACTTTCCTGGTTTTTTTAGAAAAATCCGAACTTTCCTATTTTGGAGTGGGCTGAAATTGTACGAGTCAAATGGCCCAACAGGATAGTTCGAAGGCCCAGATGTCCAGATGCAGCCCAATTGAAATCTTTCTTTTCTTTGATTTTTGTCACCCCCTGATTTCTGGCTACTTCATTTTTCTTTTGGTCCTGTGCCGCCTTGGAAACGTTGAGACCGCTGCTGCAAAATGGGACCCGCATGTCATCCTCTATGTTCAATAAAGTTTCTTTTCGTGGATTATTTTTGGCTCCTGATATTTGGTCACTTGCCTTTTTCTTTCGATCTCATGCCGACTTTGAAACGTTGAGGAAGCTGCTGGCTCATGGGTCCCGCATGTCATCCTCTATGAACAATAAAAGTTTCCTTTGTTGGATTTATTTTTTACCCCTAATTTCTGGCTATTTGCCTTTTTCTTTTGATCCCCTGCCCCCTTTGAAACGATGACGACGCAGCTGGCAGGTCGGTCCACATGTCATCCTCTATGAACAATAAAAGTTTCCTTTGATGGATTTATTTTTGACCCTAATTAATTTCTGGCTATTTCATTTTTTCTTTTGATCCCCTGCCGCCTTGGAATAGTTGAGGATGCTGCTGCCTCATGGGTCCCGCATGTCATCCTCTCAGAAAGGTAAATGTTTGTTTTCTTGGATTTTGTTTACCAACTGATTTTTGGGTTATTTTTCTTTCGATATCCTGCCGCCTTTAAATCGTTGACGACGCTGCTGGCTCATGGGTCCCCAATGTCAGCCTCCCCGTACTGCAAATCCTCTTTCTGCAAAGGTTGTATTTCTAGATAGCTAAGGTGGATTCGAATCTGCCGTGGTTCAGGCAGCTCAGGTAAGCCTTCTTGCACTGATTAATGGAAGTAGTGTATAGCAAGGTCAAGACATGTGGCTCGGTGTAATGAATCTATTTGAATCATGTTGTGGGTTCAATCAGATAGCTCTCTAACAGGTCAGCCAAAATAGAAATTAAGTTTTTTTCTAAAACGGAAATGCAAATTAAGATGAACACAAACATTAGTTATCGTAATAGCTGATCATACATACATACTTGCTAAGAGCAAAAGCTTGGCAGAGTTTTACCACCCATACAATTAATTAGCAATTCAGCTTATATAAGTATAACTACAAATGCATTTGCTAAGGGCTCATGGGACAACAGAACTAGACAACCGCGAACTTTATGACCAGCATGTCACAGCGGCATTGAAAGATCTTGACCTTCAACTTTGATCCAATGCGAAGTTTGGCACCGTCAATGAACTTTTTCCACCTGGAAGTAACAGCCAAGCGGCCATCTGTGGGACTGACGGAGTACCGTCCCTCCACGGCGAGACCTTCACTCTCCATGATGAGGGATATCTTGCACCTTCGGCCAGCATTGAGATCCTCGGAGATACTTTTAGGCAATTTCTGATTCAAAGCAAGAGATACCACCAAAAATTAGTCAATGGCAACAATGCACTGAACCATGTGAGACTTTGAGCAGAGAAGACATCAAGATAAGAGCAGTTATGTTGTCATATACTCACGAACATAGCCTTCAGATGCGTCCTGGTCACCACACGGGTGGCCACAGCAATGAGCTGAGACCTCGGTGATCTGGCTGGGGCAGGTGCAGGAGCCTGGGCTGGTACACGAGCTGGTGCTGATGCAGGAGACTGCTGGGCAGGTGCAGTAAACGGTGCCTCTAGAGGAACCGGTGCTGATGCAGGAGACTGTTGGGCAGTAAACGGTGCAGCTAGAGGAACCAGTGCTGATGCAGGAGCCTGCTGGGCAGGTGTAGTATATGGGGCCTCTACAGGAACCAATGCTGATGTAGGGGACTGCTGGGTAGATGCAGTAAATGGAGCTGGTACAGGAACCGGTGCTGATGCAAGAGCGTGGGAAGTCGGTGCCGGTGCTGGTGTGGGTGCCCTTTGTGACATCCGCTCCTGTTCCATCAGGGGATATGCAGCTTTGATCATGTTAAACCCAGCAAGCTAGAACAGAGGGAATGGTTTAGAACAACTGCTCAGAATGCAGTAATCAAAGGATATGAGTAAAAAAAAGTTACATATTATATACTTGGAACTGTCTCCAACTCTGTAAGCAGTTACGTATATCTGCCCGTTCGAGTTTCTGATCCTCAGCTCGTCGCCCTTCTTCAGACCGTAGTCAAAAGAAAACTTTCTCCAATCATGTCCATACAAATATGTGATGGCCTGCGTCTTGTAGACATACACCTCATAGACCGTGTAGGTGTTCATCAATTTGCCATTGCCATGCATAGTGAAAGACCCTTCATGCGGACACATCTGGTTAATCATTGGACGAAGTTCACAAGGTACAGTCTACATGTGAAAATTGATACTAATGTAAGAAGCAGGAAGACTAAAAACAAGACTTTACTATATGCCAACTCATGCTAAACCACTGAGAATACATACTTGTAACTCTGTGAAGGATTTATTAGAAAGGTAGATAGATCCATAGGAGGTGTTATATGCGGGGTATGTACATGCGCCCGTCATATTCCAGCAAGCTCGGCATCGGGATGGTGAAGGAAACATGGGAGGTACTACTGGTGCATAGCGCTGAATGTAAGTGAAAGAATTAGGTTGTGTAAAGTGCATAGTTCAGAGCAATGCAAATGTTGACAAGCGAGTGCATAACACTATGTTACAAACTGAACAGTGAAAATTTAGTGTATGATGAATATATACTTGAGAAACAGAAATTGCTTGTTGCAAAGCATAGGAGTGCAATCTTGGAAACCTAAAACACATTGGCAGTGCAGAGTTTGCTACATCCCAATTATCATTCCAGAAGGAAATAGTATCCCCCTTGCCATGTGTAACCCGAGCCACTCCTCTAAAATTGTCAACTTTCCTCAGCACATCTCTCCACCAAGAAGAACCAACCATATTTTCCTCATGAGGAAGCTTCCCAGGATAGTGAGCAGACCAAATTAATTGGATCCAAGGATTATCCTTTTTGTTGTAAAACTTATCCAGAAACTTGATTAACAGAGCAGCATTCTGCTTCTGAAAATTAATTATCCCAAGTCCCCCCTTTTTCTTTGGCTTACAAACCATCTCCCAAGCAGCTAAAGACTGTTTTGGTGCCCCATCTTGATCTCTCCACAAACACTGCCTAAGAATTCTGTCTAGTTGGTTTGTGAGCCATGGTGGCAGCTGTAAGGTGCATAAAAAATGTAGTGGCATAGAAGATATGGCTGAATTTATTATCTATAACCTGGCACCTTGAGACAGAAAACTAGAGCTTGAGGTAAGTTTCCTTTCAAGCCTACACACTAGATGGGAGAGCTCAGCAATAGTTGGCCTTGTAGTCCCTAGAGGTAACCCAAGGTAGGTAAAAGGCATCTGACCTATCTGACAACCAAACTCAACTGCCAACTCCTTAAGTAAACCCTCCTCAACATTAATAGGCACCATCTGGGATTTATCAAAATTAATTATCAACCTAGTAGATAGAGTAAATTTCCTGAGAGTTGCTTTGAGTTCAATTAACTGCAATTTATCAGCTGGCATGATCAATAATGTATCATCAGCGTATTGAATTATTGGAAAATCCACCTCATTTGTGATAATTGGTAAAGAAAGAGTCTGTGGGGACCCCGGACTAGCTGTCTGAAATACCCTGTTATGCATTGAACTCACGATCCCATGATCAGTGCACCGTGAGCACATAATCGAACTGAATATCTATTACAGTACCGAATTACATCATCCATTACAGTACCGAATACATAAGTATTACAATAGCGAGGTCACATGACCCAGTCTTACATAAAAGCCACAACGGGCAAGTTCACAAACATAGCAGCGGATACACGTCAACGTCGTCGGGCCCAAGTCATGCCTTAGACCTACAGGCGTCTGACTTGGAGAGCGTCCTAGGTCGCATAGTCGTCCTGGTATCCTCCATCGTCTTCATAATCCTCCTCATAGTCTGGCCAAGTTAATAGCCAGGGACAAAGCCGTGAGTACATTTGGAATTGTACTCGCAAACCATCACAAAAGGGGTGCTAATGTAAGCTAACTAAAGGAAACAAGAGAGGAACGGTAGTTTCTCTTGTTGATATAGCATGCATCAGTTTCTCTTGTTGATATAGCATCCCGACATCTCAAGTGATGGGGACACTAAGATTGTCCTACGGCACCTCTATATCTTTGTTAAAGAAGATACTTCAAAAGTTACCCCATGACATCTCTATATCTTTGTCAAATATGAGTTAGCATTCTACCATCTCAATTGATGAAAATGATTGGCAAGTCCTATGACATCTCTATACCTTTGTTAAAGAAGAGTTAGCATACCACCATCTCAATTGATGAAGATGCTAGGGAAGTCCTATGACATCTCTATATCTTTGTTAAAGAAGAGTTAGCATACTACCATCTCAATTGATGAAGATGCTAGGGAAGTCCTATGACATCTCTATATCTTTGTTAAAGAAGAGTTCTTCTACATGAAACACTAGGAAAGAGTTCCCCCGCTTGGTCTCATTTTTCCCACGACCATCTCCATATGGTCAACACACGCCCATTTTCCGTACCTTTCCGGTACCCATAAACACAACACTTCATTTGCAAAGCATTTGTCAAAACAAAACGCAAGCCCAGGTTAATTATGGCCATCTCAACCCGTCCATGACCCCGGACGCGGCTATGCGAATAGATTTGACTCTGCAGAGTTTGCGCACTTTCCCCACAAGAACTGATAAATCCGCCGGGATCATCCCCGGATCGTCATACGAAAGTATGCGAGTCTCGGATAACCAGTCATAGTCTATCGCCCGTATCCCTTGACATGAGTCCTTCCCTGCGGGCTTACCCCTTCCCGGCACCCGGCAGCATACCTCCTTTGAGCTTATCTCCGGCGCCACAACAGAAGACCCTCAGTAATCGTCCGGCTATCAGTCTAGACAGTGTATTGCCTCCTCCAGAGCGCAACCCGGCATCGGAGGTCGTCGTGACCCTCCCTAGAGAGTTATGAAGGTGGCTCATGCCAATTTCAACAGACTACGGACTAAGCCCGTGCCCACTTTGGATAATGTGGTTGCGCGAATAAAAGTCGGGACGGCGAACACTTATACGCAGTGCTCCTTTGAAAAACATTTTTCCCACACTTCCTTTCCTTGCCAACAACCAATCATATTCTTCCAACATCCTTGTCCATAAACTTTGTCTTTCCAAAACATACACTTGGGTAGAGTTAACTTACCCAAGGTTTTCACAAACATTTACAACAAGGTAAGTGTGGGGACCCCGGACTAGCTGTCCAAAATCCCTGTTATGTATACAGTTCACGATCCCATGATCAGTGCGTCGTGAACACATAACCGAACTGATATCAAATTACACCATCCATTACAAAGTGGAATAAGAAAATTACAATAAGGTCACATGACCATCCTTACATAATAGCCTCGAAGGGCCTAACTAAACATCAGAGTAGCAACATCACTTCAGCAGCGCAGTACCCAAGTCATCTGCCATAACCCTACAGGCAACTGACTGGGAAGACGTTCCTAGCTCGCATAGACGTCGCCAACTCCTTCTTCATCCGTCGTGTTCCTCCAAGTCTGGCCAAGTAAATAGCCAGGGACAAAGCCGTGAGTACATTGGAATTGTACTCGCAAACCATCAACAAGGTGATAACAATTCTAACTAGAGAAGACAAGAGAGAAGAGCTAATTTCTTTTGTGGAAATAGCATGAAGAATAGAATAGTTTCTCTTGTGGATATAGCATTCCAACTTCGCAGTTGAAGGGGACACTAAGAGGATTCTATGACATCTCTATATCTTTGTGGAAGAAGATACTTCAAAAGAGTTCCACAACATAAAACACTAGGATGGGGTAACCCAATTTTATTTATCCTTCCCGACCATCTCCATATGGTCGACACATCCTTTCCCGTACCCTTCCGGTACTTCAAAACAACTTCTTTCCTTTCCTTTGTCAAACAATTATGTAAAACAAAACTCATCAGGCTAAGCAACAGCCATTCCAACCGTCCATGACCGCGGACGCGGCTATTCGAATATATTTTACTCTGCAGAGTTTGCACACTTTCCCCACAACTATCCGGATACCTATCGTGTGGGCATCATCCCCGCATAACAACATATGCCATGACGGATACCCGAACATAACCTTTCGCCCATTCGACTTAACACGAGGTCCTACCCTATGGAGTATGTACCTCCCCGGCACCGTGGCAGCTCACCTCCTCTTGAGCGTGGCTCCACCGCCAAGCCGGGAGACCCATAGTGTCTTCCGGACGGGTCAGCCCCGAAGGCCTCCCGTTATACTATTGTCCCAACCATGACAACCCGGACTCGGGGGTAACCGTACCCTTGTATAGTTGTGCGGTGCCTCATGCTAAGAAGAACAAACGTCAAGTTAAGCTCCGTGCCCACGTTGGAGTAGCTATGGTTGCGCGGGTTAATTGTCACGGGTGAATACTTAGACGCCAAAGTTTTCATAAACAAGATTCACTTTCCAACCATCTTTGCCAAGATCCTTTTCTTTCATAAACACACACTTAGGTAAGTCCAACTCACCCAAGGTTTTCCAAAAATTCTTTTCAACATACTCGGGAGCAAGTATGCATAGTAGAGAACCAATCATAACACAAGATACAAGGAACCAAGCATATTATGGAACAATGAACACAACAAAGAGAATAATTAGCAAGAGATCAAAAGATGGCTTGCCTTGGTTGGCTTAAATGTCCCTGGACTTCTTCAACTCCATCAAAAGAATTCCAACAATAAATAAAATCCTTTCTCGAACCACTTCTTCTTCTCCCCCGGAATTGTTCGCATCTATCGCCGGAAAATATAAAAGGAACACAATCAACACATTGCACCAATAAAACAAACATGCAACAATCCAAAACTAACCACTCAACTAAGGGCTATCATGTTAAGAACTTATAGTTATTTCAAAACAACTTTATAAAAGAAAACCCATTTTATTTACCTAGTAAAGGCATGAGAGTATCACAACTTAGCAATTTCCTCTCTCGGCTAGCTCCATGGCATAAACTAAACATCCCATGGTAGATAACACTATCAAGAAGACAAGTGCAATGCTTTTGGCCTCAAAACATTCATCTTTTATTTTCAAACATTTTTGAAGAGGTAGAAATCATTTATCTCTTTTATTTTGTTAACAAAACACTACACACAAAAAATAGGAAGCAAACCATATACCACACCTTTTTAAATCTTAAGCAAAACCATAAAACTTGGTTTAAGTTACAGAAGTTTTTGTTTTGCAAGAATGAAACATAGGTTGACATTTTTAATAAAGGAGATGGGCAAAGTTTTTAAATAAACAAAAAGTTTTGGTTCAACAATTCATGTGACACACACATATTACTAATAGTAACAAATATGCATGAACAGTGACTAAAAATATTTTTCCTAGATGGCCACTAAAACAATACTAACACAATTGGATTTACCCAAAAATATTAGTAATACAATTTTAGGAATTATCTAGAGTCTGCAATACACATAGAACAAGTTTAATTCACCAAAAATCATACAAAAATCCTAAAAATATGAGGCCAAAGGCATTGGAAAGGTAATGCAATTTCTGATCTAATGCAGTTTGTTTCACTGGATTTGGGTGTATAGAACTCAAGTTATGCTTAAATTAGGATCTCTGGTTTTTAATACATTTTAACCACTTTCAAATTTTCAAACGAATCTCCTGGGCGGGAAAACAGTGGGCCGTGCGGGTGTGGAGTTTTGGGCCGGCCCAGGAGAGGGTTTCCAAGTGGAGTGTGAAGAAAAACGAAAAAAGAAAAGGCATGGGAGGGGGGCCCGGGGCGGGGCCCATGTGCATGGCCGACGTGGCCCAGGGCCATGCACGCGCACGGGAAGACGACCTGGAGCGTCGTTCTTCTCCGCTGTGCTCGCGAGGCGGATGGAAAAAAAAAGGCGGGGTCGGCCAAGGGGCTTACCGGCGGTAGTTGAGGGCGCCGGCGGAGGCTGGGCAGGGGCGCGGCGGGTCGAGGCCGCCCCGGGGCGCGTCCGGCAGCTCCTTCTCCGTCCGCAGCAGCTCTGCCCCGAGGGTTCCTTCTCCGCAGACCTCTCCCGGGCGGACGACCACGGCGGTTACCGGCGAACCTAGGCGGCAAGGCGAGGGTGGTTAGGTCAAGGAGAAGAGGGCGAATGAGGCGGGGCATAGAGGAAGGGAGAAGGGCGTCGGGGGCGTGTGCTCGGCCATGTCCGCCACCCGCACGGTGACCAAGGGCTGGTGGTTCCTCTCCGGCAGCCAGGGCCAGGGAGGCGCTACGCCTCTCAGAGCGTGGAGAGAGGGAGTGGTGAGGGGAGTGGAGTGGGGTGTGAGGCGAAGGGAGAGGCTGGACGGCTTTTATAGGCGGGCGGGGTGCGAGGGCGGTGACCGTGGCCAACGGGAGGGCGCGCGCGGTGCCGCTGGCCAATGGGTGCGCGTGTGGTGACGTCTGGGCGGTGCTGGGAGGTGACGCAATAGGGCTGGCGTCAGCTGGCAGCGCGGGAGAAGGGAGGGTCGAGCGGGAGGTGAGTTATGTGCGTGTGCACGTCCTCTCCATGTTGAAACAGGGCTCGGATGGGGTGTGGACGTGGGCTGCCCGTTCGGGCTAGGTTGGAGAGAGCGGGAGAGAGCCCAGAGGGAGGTTCTGGGGAGGTTGGGTCGGGCCAAGAGGTGGTGCTCCAGCTGGTGCCTCAACAGCTCATGGCCCGGCCATGTTTGAAGATTTTAAGGTTTGAGAGATGAAGATTTAGAGGGAGAGGGAGAAAAATAGAGGAAATGGGGGTGTGTAGCTAATTGGCCGGTCAAAGAAGATGGAGATGAAGAGGCAAGCTGTTGGAGATATGCCCAAGAGGCAATAATAAAAGTGGTTATTATATATCTTTATGTTTATGATAAATGTTTATATACCATGCTATAATTGTATTAACCGAAACATTGATACATGTGTGTTATGTAAACAAACAAATGAGTCCCTAGTAAGCCTCTTAACTAGCTTGTTGATTAATAGATGATTAAGTTTCATAATCATGAACATTGGATGTTATTAATGACAAGGTTATATCATTATATGAATGATGTAATGGACACACCCAATTAAGCGTAGCATAAGATCACGTCATTAAGTTATTTGCTATAAGCTTTCGATACATAGTTACCTAGTCCTTATGACCATGAGATCATGTAAATCACTTATACCGGAAAGGTACTTTGATTACATCAAACGCCACTTGCGTAAATGGGTGGTTATAAAGGTGGGATTAAGTATCCGGAAAGTATGAGTTGAGGCATATGGATCAACGAGTGGGATTTGTCCATCCCGATGAAGGATAGATATACTCTGGGCCCTCTCGGTGGAATGTCGTCTAATGTCTTGCAAGCATATGAATAAGTTCATAAGAGACCACATACCACGGTACGAGTAAAGAGTACTTGTCAGGAGACGAGGTTGAACAAGGTATAGAGTGATACCGATGATCAAACCTCGGACAAGTAAAATATCACGTGACAAAGGGAATTGGTATCGTATGTGAATGGTTCATTCGATCACTAAGTCATCGTTGAATATGTGGGAGCCATTATGGATCTCCGGATCCCGCTATTGGTTATTGGTCGGAGTAAGTACTCAACCATGTCCGCATAGTTCGCGAACCGTAGGGTGACACACTTAAAGTTGGATGTTGAAATGGTAGAACTTGAATATGGAATGGAGTTCGAATATTTGTTCGGAGTCCCGGATGAGATCCCGGACATCACGAGGAGTTCGGAATGGTCCGGAGAATAAGATTCATATATAGGATGTCATTTTATGTGTTTGAAAATGATTCGGAAGGTTTTATGGAAGGTTCTAGAAGGTTCTAGAAAAGTCCGGAAGAAACCACTAAGGAAGGCGGAGTCCCGGAGGGACTCCACCTCCCATGGCCGGCCAACCCTAAGGGGGAGGAGTCCCAAGTGGACTCCCCAAAGGGGGCCGGCCACCCCCCACATGGAAGGGGGAAATCCCACCTCAAGTGGGATTCCCACCTTGGGTAGGTTTCCCTATCACATGGAAGGTTTTGGGTTCGGGTCTTATTCGGAGACTTGTAGTCCAACACTTGGGGCTTCCACCTATATAATGAGGGACCAATGGGAGGGGGCCGGCCACCCAAAGACCACAAGGTGGCCGCACCCCATAGTGGCCGGCGCCCCCTCTCCCAAACCCTAGCCGCCCCACCTCCTCCACCTCTCCCGCAACGCTTAGCGAAGCTCCGCCGGAGTTCTCCATCGCCACCGCCACCACGCCGTCGTGCTGCCGGATTCAAGGAGGAGCTACTACTTCCGCTGCCCGCTGGAACGGGGAGAAGGACGTCGTCTTCATCAACAACCGAACGTGTGACCGAGTACGGAGGTGCTGCCCGTTCGTGGAGCCGTGATCAAGATCTTCTACGCGCTTGTGCAAGCGGCAAGTGAACGTCTACCGCAGCAACAAGAGCCTCCTCTTGTAGGCTTTGGAATCTCTTCAAGGGTGAGACTCGATAATCCCCTCGTTGCTACCGTCTTCTAGATTGCATCTTGGCTTGGATTTCGTGTTCGCGGTAGGAGATTTTTTGTTTTCTATGCTACGTTATCCTACAGTGGTATCAGAGCCGTGTCTATGCATAGATGGTTGCACGAGTAGAACACAATGGTTTTGTGGGCGTTGATGCTTTTGTTGTCTTTAGTTTGAGTACTTTGCATCTTTGTGGCATAGTGGGATGAAGCAGCTCGGGCTAACTTTACATGACCGCGTTCATGAGATTTGCTCCACGCTCGACATGCAACTTGTATTGCATAAGTGGCTTTGCGGGTGTCTGTCTCTCCTACTATAGTGAAGATTCAATTTACTCTTCTATTGACAACACTAGTATCACCGTTGTGGTTGATGTTCGTAGGTAGATTGGATCTTACTCGAAAACCCTAAACCACGTAAAATATGCGAACCAAATTAGAGAACGTCTAACTTGTTTTTGCAGGGTTTGGTGATGTGATATGGCCATAATGTGATGATGACTATGTATGAGATGATCATTATTGTATTGTGGCAACCGGCAGGAGCCTTATGGTTGTCTTTAAATTTCATGTTGAGTAGTATTTCAAAGTACTTGTAATAGTTGCTACATGGAGGACGATCATGAAGACGGCGCCATTGACCTTGGTGCTTCGCCGACGATGATGGAGATCATGCCCGTTGATGATGGAGATCATGTACGTGCTTTGGAGATGAAGATCAAAGGCGCAAAGACAAAAGGGCCATATCATATCACATATGAACTGCATGTGATGTTAATCCGTTTATGCATCTTATTTTGCTTAGATCGCGACGGTAGCATTATAAGATGATCCCTCTCACTAAAATATCAAGATAATAAAGTGTTCATCCTTAGTAGCACCGTTGCCAAGACTTGTCGTTTCGAAGCATCTCGTGATGATCGGGTGTGATAGAATCAACAAGTGCATACAACGGGTGCAAGCCAATTTTGCACATGCGGATACTAAGGTGGCCTTGACGAGCCTAGCATGTACAGACATGGTCTCGGAACACATGATACCGAAAGGTAGAGCATGAATCATATGATTGATATGATGAACACTTTGAGTGTTCGCCATTGAAGTTACATCTTGTCTCGTGATGATCGGACTTGGTGTAGTGGATTTGGTTCGTGTGATCACTAAGACAATGCGAGGGATATTGTTTTGAGTGGGAGTTCACCTAGTTTTTAATTTTGTTAAATTAAAATTTGAACTCAATTTGTCATAAACTTAGTCTAAACTATTGCAAATATGTTGTAGATATGGCGTCCCCAATCAATTTTAACCAGTTCCTAGAGAAAGAAAAGCTTAAGAGCAACGGTAGCAACTTCACCGACTGGTTCCGTCATGTGAGGATCTTCCTCAATGGCGGAAATCTGCAATATGTGCTTGATGCACCGCTAGGTGACCCTCCTGCGAAACTGAAACCGATGAAGTAAAGAATGTTTACGCGACTCGGAAAACTCGGTACTCTCAAGTTCGGTGTGCCATCTTATGCGATCCGGAAGCCGATCTTCAAAAACGTTTTGAGCACCACGATCCACATGAGTTAGTCAATGAGTTGAAAACTATCTTTGAGACTCATGCGGCCGTGGAATGCTATGAAGCATCGAAACACTTCTTCGACTGCATGATGGAAGAAGGCAGCTCCGTTAGTGAGCACATGCTCGCCATGACCGGGCATGCGAAGAAACTCGGTGACTTGGGAATAGTGATTCCTAACGGATCGGGGATTAATCGTGTCCTTCAATCACTGCCACCTAGTTACAAGAACTTTGTGATGAATTACAATATGCGAGAACATGAACAAAGAGTTACCTGAACTCTTCGCCATGCTAAAATCTGCTGAGATTGAAATTAAGAAAGAGCACCAAGTGTTGATGGTCAACAAGACCACCAGCTTCAAGAAACGGGGCAAGTCTAAAGGCAAGAACAAGAAGAGTGGCAAGAAAGCTGCCACGCCTCCTGTGAAACCTAAGACCGGCCCTAAGCCCGATGCTTGAGTGCTATTACTGCAAGGAGAAGGGACACCTGGAAGCGTAATTGCTCCAAGTATTTGGCGGATCTGAAGAGCGGCCTTGTCAAGAAGAAGAAAGAAGGTATATCTGATATACATGTTATAGATGTTTATCTTACTGGTTCTCGTACTAGTACCTGGGTATTTGATACTGGTTCGGTTGCTCATATTTGTAACTCGAAACAGGAACTAAAGAATAAACGAAGACTACTAAAGGATGAAGTGACCATGCGCGTTGGAAATGGATCCAAAGTCGATGTGATCGCTGTCGGCACACTTCCTCTACATCTACCTTCGGGATTAGTTTTAAGCCTCAATAATTGTTATTTTGTACCCGCGTTAAGCATGAACATTATATCTGGATCTTGTTTAATGCAAGACGGTTATTCATTCAAGTCTGAGAATAATGGTTGTTCTATTTTTATGAATAATATCTTTTATGGTCGAGCACCTGAAAAGAATGGCTTATTTCTATTAGATCTCGATAGTAGTGATACACATATACATAACATTGATGCTAAGCGAATTAAATTGAATGATAATTCTACTTATATGTGGCACTTGTCGTCTTGGTCATATTGGAGTGAAACGCATGAAGAAACTCCATACCGATGGATTACTTGAATCGCTTGACTTTGAGTCACTTGATAGATGCGAAGCATGTCTAATGGGAAAAATGACTAAGACTCCATTCTCTGGTATTATGGAGCGAGCTACTGACTTATTGGAAATCATACATACCGATGTGTGCGGACCAATGAGTGTAGCATCGCGCGGTGGTTATCGTTATGTTCTAACCTTCACGGATGATCCGAGTAGATATGGGTATATCTATTTCATGAAACATAAATCCGAAACTTTCGAGAAGTTTAAGGAATTCCAAAGTGAAGTAGAAAATCAACGTAACAAGAAGATTAAATTTCTACGATCTGATCGTGGAGGTGAATATCTGAGTTATGAGTTTGGCATGCATTTAAAGAAATGCGGAATACTTTCACAATTGACACCGCCGGGAACACCACAACGAAACGGTGTGTCCGAACGTCGTAATCGAACTCTCTTAGATATGGTTCGTTCTATGATGTCTCTTACGATTTGCCGTTATCATTTTGGAGTTATGCATTAGAGACAGCCGCATTCACTTTAAATAGAGCACCATCAAAATCCGTTGAAACGACGCCGTATGAATTATGGTTTAATAAGAAACCTAAGTCTGTCGTTCCTTAAAGTTTGGGGTTGCGAAGCCTATGTAAAAAAGTTACAACCGGACAAGCTAGAACCCAAAGCGGAGAAATGCGTCTTCATAGGATACCCTAAGGAAACTATAGGGTACACTTTCTATCACGGATCCGAAGGCAAGATCTTTGTTGCTAAGAACGGAACCTTTCTTGAGAAAGAATTTCTCACTAAAGAAGTGACTGGAAGAAAAGTAGAACTCGATGAGATTGAAGAATCTCTGCTCGTTGATCGAGTAGCGCGAGTACGGAAGATGTTCATGTGCCGCCTACACCGGCAACGAGAGGAAGCTAATGATAATGATCATGAAACTTCAAATGAGATAGCTACTGAACCTCGCAGATCGACAAGGGAACGTGCCACTCCAGATTGGTATGATCCTTGTCTAAATGTCATGATTGTGGATAACAATGATGAAGAGCCTGCGACGTATGAAGAAGCGATGATGAGCCCAGATTCCAACAAATGGCAAGAAGCCATAAAATCCGAAATGGGATCCATGTATGATAACAAAGTATGGACTTTGGTAGACTTACCTGATAGCCGCAAGGGTGTCGAGAATAAATGGATCTTCAAGAGAAAAACAGATGCTGATGGTAATATTACTGTCTATAAAGCTCGACTTGTCGCAAAGGGTTTCCGACAAATTCAAGGTGTTGACTACGATGAGACTTTCTCACATGTAGCGAAGCTAAAATCTGTGAGGATTTTGTTAGCAATAGCTGCATTTTTCGATTATGAGATTTGGCAGATGGATGTCAAAACGGCGTTCCTTAATGGAGACATTGAGGAAGAGTTGTATATGGTACAACCCAAAGGTTTTGTCGATCCTAAAAATGCTGACAAAGTATGCAAGCTTCAGCGTTCAATCTATGGACTGAAGCAAGCATCGAGAAGTTGGAACCGACGCTTTGATAAGGTGATCAAAGACTTCGGGTTTATACAGTGTCATGGAGAGGCGTGTATTTACAAGAAAGTGAGTGGGAGCTCTGTAGCATTCCTGATATTATATGTAGATGACATATTATTGATTGGGAATGATATAGAACTATTAAGCAGTGTAAAGGGTTATTTGAATAATAGTTTTTCAATGAAAGACCTTGGTGAAGCATCGTATATATTAGGCATCAAGATTTATAGAGATAGATCAAGACGTCTAATAGGGCTATCACGAGTACATACCTGGACAAGATTCTAAAGAAGTTTAGAATGGACGAAAGTAAGAAAGGATTCTTACCTATGTTACCGGGCAAGGTCTTGAGTAAGACTCAAGGTCCGGCTACGGCGAGAAGAAAGAGAAAGGATGAGTCAGATCCCCTATGCCTCGGCGAGTAGGCTCTATCATGTATGCCATGCTATGTACAAGACCGGATATAGCACATGTTGTTAGTTTGACTAGCGAGATATCAAAGTGATCCGGGAATGGAACACTGGACAGCGGTCAAGAATATCCTGAAGTACTTGAAAAGAACTAAGGATATGTTTCTTTGTTATGGAGGTGACCAAGAGCTCGTTGTAACAAGTTACACCGATGCAAGTTGGAACACCGATCCCGATGACTCTAAGTCACGATCCGGGTACGTGTTTATATTGAATGGTGCTGCGATGAGCTGGGCAAGCTCGAAGCGAGTGCACGGTGGCGAAATCCTCAACGGAATCGGAGTACATAGCGGCTTCGGAGGCTTCATCAGAAGCGGTATGGATGAAGAGGTTCATTGTAGAGCTCGGTGTGGTTCCTAGTGCATTGGACCCACTAGTCATCTACTGTGACAACATGGGTGCCATCGCCAATGCACAAGAACCAAGGTCACACAAGAGGCTGAAGCATATCAAGCTGCGTTATCATTCGATTCGCGAGTACATCGAAGATGGAGAAGTAAAGATTTGCAAAGTACACACCGATCTGAATGTAGCAGATCCGTTGACTAAAGCTCTCCCTAGGGCAAAGCATGACCAACACCCGAATGCCATGGGTGTTAGGTACCTTACAATGTAATCTAGATTATTGACTCTAGTGCAAGTGGGAGACTGTTGGAGATATGCCCAAGAGGCAATAATAAAAGTGGTTATTATATATCTTTATGTTTATGATAAATGTTTATATACCATGCTATAATTGTATTAACCGAAACATTGATACATGTGTGTTATGTAAACAAACAAATGAGTCCCTAGTAAGCCTCTTAACTAGCTTGTTGATTAATAGATGATTAAGTTTCATAATCATGAACATTGGATGTTATTAATGACAAGGTTATATCATTATATGAATGATGTAATGGACACACCCAATTAAGCGTAGCATAAGATCACGTCATTAAGTTATTTGCTATAAGCTTTCGATACATAGTTACCTAGTCCTTATGACCATGAGATCATGTAAATCACTTATACCGGAAAGGTACTTTGATTACATCAAACGCCACTTGCGTAAATGGGTGGTTATAAAGGTGGGATTAAGTATCCGGAAAGTATGAGTTGAGGCATATGGATCAACGAGTGGGATTTGTCCATCCCGATGACGGATAGATATACTCCGGGCCCTCTCGGTGGAATGTCGTCTAATGTCTTGCAAGCATATGAATAAGTTCATAAGAGACCACATACCACGGTACGAGTAAAGAGTACTTGTCGAGGAGACGAGGTTGAACAAGGTATAGAGTGATACCGATGATCAAACCTCGGACAAGTAAAATATCGCGTGACAAAGGGAATTGGTATCGTATGTGAATGGTTCATTCGATCACTAAGTCATCGTTGAATATGTGGGAGCCATTATGGATCTCCAGATCCCGCTATTGGTTATTGGTCGGAGTAAGTACTCAACCATGTCCGCATAGTTCGCGAACCGTAGGGTGACACACTTAAAGTTGGATGTTGAAATGGTAGAACTTGAATATGGAATGGAGTTCGAATATTTGTTCGGAGTCCCGGATGAGATCTCGGACATCACGAGGAGTTCCGGAATGGTCCGGAGAATAAGATTCATATATAGGATGTCATTTTATGTGTTTGAAAATGATTCGGAAGGTTCTATGGAAGGTTCTAGAAGGTTCTAGAAAAGTCCGGAAGAAACCACTAAGGAAGGCGGAGTCCCGGAGGGACTCCACCTCCCATGGCCGGCCAACCCTAAGGGGGAGGAGTCCCAAGTGGACTCCCCAAAGGGGGCCGGCCACCCTCCCACATGGAAGGGGGAAATCCCACCTCAAGTGGGATTCCCACCTTGGGTAGGTTTCCCTATCACATGGAAGGTTTTGGGTTCGGGTCTTATTCGGAGACTTGTAGTCCAACACTTGGGGCTTCCACCTATATAATGAGGGACCAAGGGGAGGGGGCCGGCCACCCAAAGACCACAAGGTGGCCGCACCCCATAGTGGCCGGCGCCCCCTCTCCCAAACCCTAGCCGCCCCACCTCCTCCACCTCTCCCGCAACGCTTAGCGAAGCTCCGCCGGAGTTCTCCATCGCCACCGCCACCACGCCGTCGTGCTGCCGGATTCAAGGAGGAGCTACTACTTCCGCTGCCCGCTGGAACGGGGAGAAGGACGTCGTCTTCATCAACAACCGAACGTGTGACCGAGTACGGAGGTGCTGCCCGTTCGTGGCGCCGTGATCAAGATCTTCTACGCGCTTTTGCAAGCGGCAAGTGAACGTCTACCGCAGCAACAAGAGCCTCCTCTTGTAGGCTTTGGAATCTCTTCAAGGGTGAGACTCGATAATCCCCTCGTTGCTACCGTCTTCTAGATTGCATCTTGGCTTGGATTTCGTGTTCGCGGTAGAATTTTTTTTTTCTATGCTACGTTATCCTACACAAGCTCACACATGCCAAGGGCTATGCATGTCCGGCCCTCTTTTGGTCAAGTTCAAGTGAAGATCAAAGCAGCAATGTCACCTTGTATGATGGCTATTGCTCGGGGAAAATTTGCTAGAGGGAGAAAGAGAGATGGAGATGGGTTGCACATGGGGGTGTAAGGCAAGGTTGGCAACAAGGTTTGCAAGTTTTGAAAATATCAAGATAAGGTGAGAAGTCATGGTGATGGTGGTGATGGTGATGGTGAGATCCAAATGGAATTTTGAAGAAAGGTCCAAAGTGTAGATGAGAGGAGTAGTTGGATTATTTGGAAGTATTTGAACAAGTTAAATTGGCTAGCAAAAGTTCATGGTTCACCACATAGATATTTTTGGTTAAACACGAGGAAGGTTTAGAATAGAAAAGCTATGCTATGGAGAAGAAGGAATAATAGGCATAGGTTTCACTCTCAAGGTTTTAGGTAACAAGGTTTGTGCAAAAACCCATGAGGGGTTCTAAGTAAGAGGTAGAGAGAAAAGAATTTGGGAATTTTCTAGTTTAAAAAAATGGGAACACTACTATATTTAGATCTTAAGGGTGGGTGATGCAAGGAAATGGTTAGCCTCTTCATCTATTCTCCAAAAGAGTGAGGAGAGAGTATCATGTTAGAGATGGTTGGCCCTAAAATGATTGAGGAGGGTTGGATAAACTTGGAGGGATGAAAAAGCAATTGGATAATATTCATTTGTTGGACAATGTTTATTTACCAAGGTCATGACTAGAAGGAGTTGTGATCTTGAATGATATATATTTGAGATGTATTATTGGTAATGACCATACCATGAATACTTGATCACAAATCAAATAGCCTTCAATTTATTTTGGTGTCTATGGCCTTGTTTTTGATATTAAACAAATACGCTTAAAAAATTGAAAAAGAGGAGAGGTCTTAGAAGAGTAGAATGATCCATAGAGGAATAGAAAATATGGATCATTCCATTTTATTTTTAGGAAACCAAAACTACACATAAAAGCTTTCACAAGATTTTAGATTTACATAAAGTAAGGGTAAGCTATTTGGTAAATACTTTGTGTTAGAACAAAATAACTTTTCAGAAACTATTTTGTGATACTATGATCAAAGGTGATCATAGTCAAATTTTTAAAAGAAGGGGTTTTGACAAAATCCTTTGAATTCAGATTTGGAGTCATAAAACAAAAAGTGGTTTTGGGGTTTAGGTCAAAAGGTATAATTATTTGAAAAAGAGGAGGTTAAGGTAATACAAGGGTGACCATAGCTTTACTATTTTTCTTGAGAATAGAATATGTGAGTTGGGGTACTTTATGGGAAAACACCAAGCATAGGGTTTATGCATTGGTAAAGGAAAAGAATTTTCCAGGAGCACACATGTGTTTTATTTAGTGAGTTGTTAAGTTGTTTTAACACTAGAGGTGTTATTCTACGAGGTAACTCAAGACAATTGCAACAAGCACAACAAGACAATTTATCTACTAACAGATCAAAGCAATTCATTATAACAAACAGATCAAGGCAATTCATCTAATTAGTCTTTAGAAAAAGTTTTTTGTTCCCCCTGATTTTTGCAATATGGACAACTAATCAAGGTTGCAAAAGTTAGGGTGTGACAGATCTTCCACCCTTAAAATAATCTCGTCCCGAGATTTACTGAGCGTAGAACTAGAGGGGTTATAAAGTTTAACCAAAGTCAGACTCCATTCTTCTGTAGACGTGCCATTGTTGAGAAGGTCGTTGCTTTATATTCAGGGAGACATGATGGATTCCTGCCTATGGTGAGCTTCATGAAGGGTTGACTACTCCATGCAGGTGTTGGATCTGTAGCTTCCCCATGATCCTAGCGGTGGTTCAAGATTATTGGGAGGGTTAGTGCACCCAACGGTGCTTGATGAGGGTTGAAAACTTTTTAGAGTTTGCTTAAGATATAGTGGAAGACGAAGTCTTCCACCCTTAGGATTGTTCAGCGGGGTTTTTGAAAATTAGAGCTTCAGCCACGGGTCTTGTCGGCGCTTTCGAAGGAGTCATTGATCTCTCGTCTTGAGTCGAACATCTTTAGGGAGCGAGGTGCAGTCCACAGCTTCAAGGGGAGTAAATGTATCCCAACGAGTTCCCAACGATGTTTTAGAAAGGTTGAAAAGGTTAGGGTTAGCTCCACTTTTTTAGTGGAAGACGAAGTCTTCCACCCTTAAGATTCTTCATCGGGCTTTCGGAAAAACTCAGAGCTTCTGCCTTGTAGTTCTGTCTGGGCTTCTGAAGAAGTCGTCGATCTTCCGTATTTAGTTGAAGAATCTTCAGGGGCGACGTGCAGACCACAACTTCAAGAGGCACTCACGTGTTAACTAAATCATATGGGACGCGCGGTGAGTTAGTAAGTTGATGAAACGCCTAGTTGGTATCCATATGAAGCAACAATAGAGGTTGTCGAAGACAATATTCCGTTGGAGGGTCGGTGCTGACTTCTACCAGCTAAGAAGTTAGCGGGTAAACTACGCCTAAAGTCTTGAGTCTTGAGGTATCTTCTGGAGCTTCACTTGATGAGGACCAGATGAACCATGTGATGTAGCTTGGCTTTGACTCTATTGTTCAGCTTGTTAGACGGTGTGTTAGAGGGTGGTTTCAAGAAGATATCCTCGAGGTTAGCGCGAATATACTCCAAGGTTAGATCAAGTTAGTAATGCTTCTCGCAGAGTTGCAGTCACTCTTGAAGGTAGGGGCTTCTGCTTCCTTGGCGTAGTAGAGATACTTCCAGCTGATCTTGAAGGTAGTCGGCGTAGATAGGGGTCTGGGTTAGTTTTAATGACGGTTGAGAAACAACTTCTAACGGGGTTAGAGTTAGAGTCTTCCGTTAACCTATCCAACTAACTAGCAGTTAGCAATACATCGGCGAGGTAGGTGAGGGTGATAACTTCCTAGGGAGGCTTCCTACGCTAGGTTATCACACTAAGAGTGTTTTTCAGACCTAAAACCCACGACAATCATACAAACAACAAACAGATAAAAACACTCAAGACAGCACACGAGGGAACTACAAGCAATCATCACACCAGACATGGTACTCTAGGTACCCAGAAATTCCTAATGCGCGGGGGTAGCTCAATCAAAGCGATTGAGTTTGTCCTATCCATCCTATAGGTTTGGGGCTGGTCACATATGTCGACGTCTTCATCTTGCTGGCATCGACTTCAATAGGGATCCTTGTAGCAGTTGTTGGTGACGCAGGCCTGATGTTGACTCGTTGATGTTGAGGTGGAGGCGAAAACTGCGTAGAACTTCGGGTCTCATCATCCCGAGGATGCGAGGTCTTCAGAGGGGTAGCTGTCGAGGTACTCCCAAAGTTGCAACTTCCGGTGGCTGGCCTAAAAATTACTAGTCAAGAACTGAGGACTTGATCCCAGACGACTGCAAAAAGGTGCAAATCCAAAGAGGAACAAGGTCAAATCTTTGACATACTTTGGTGAAAACCAAAGACATGACGTTATCATCCCTACATGAGCACGACTAAGTCGACATCCAACCTTCAATAGCTGCTGTTGGAGATACGTGAGACTTCATAAAAAGGTTGATCCATCTTCGACTTCGAGTCTCCGGTCTGAGTCGGGGACATCGTCCAATATGTAGGTTTGAAGTGGATGAGACAATAGAGTAAGAATTTTCAAACATTTTAATAAAGCGGAGAGATAAGAATTTAGAAGCTTTGAAGAAATAAGAGGAGTAGAAGCTAAGCTTCCGACTAAAGAAAGAATTTGTTTCGTAAATAGGTTTTTCCAATTACTTGTTTCTTAACTACGTCCATGCTAACTAAGGTCTCCTACAGTCAGGATAGCTCTGATACCAGCTCTGTGGGGACCCCGGACTAGCTGTCCAAAATCCCTGTTATGTATACAGTTCACGATCCCATGATCAGTGCGTCGTGAACACATAACCGAACTGATATCAAATCACACCATCCATTACAAAGCGTAATAAGAAAATTACAACAAGGTCACATGACCATCCTTACATAATAGCCTCGAAGGGCCTAACTAAACATCAGAGTAGCAACATCACTTCAGCAGCGCAGTACCCAAGTCATCTGCCATAACCCTACATGCAACTGACAGGGAAGACGTTCGTAGCTCGCATAGACGTCGCCAACTCCTTCTTCATCCGTCGTGTTCCTCCAAGTCTGGCCAAGTAAATAGCCAGGGACAAAGCCGTGAGTACATTGGAATTGTACTCGCAAACCATCAACAAGGTGATAACAATTCTAACTAGAGAAGACAAGAGAGAAGAGCTAATTTCTCTTGTGGAAATAGCATGAAGAAGAGAATAGTTTCTCTTGTGGATATAGCATTCCAACTTCGCAGTTGAAGGGGACACTAAGAAGGTTCTATGACATCTCTATATCTTTATGGAAGAAGATACTTCAAAATAGTTCCACAACATAAAACACTAGGATGGGGTAACCCAATTTTATTTATCCTTCCCGACCATCTCCATATGGTCGACACATCCTTTCCCGTACCCTTCCGGTACTTCAAAACAAGTTCTTTCCTTTCCTTTGTCAAACAATTATGTAAAAAAAACTCATCAGGCTAAGCAACAGCCATTCCAACCGTCCATGACCGCGGACGCGGCTATTCGAATAGATTTCACTCTGCAGAGTTTGCACACTTTCCTCACAACTATCCGGATACCTATCGTGTGTGCATCATCCCCGCATAACAACATATGCCACGACGGATACCCGAACATAACCTTTCGCCCATTCGACTTAACACGAGGTCCTACCCTATGGAGTATGTACCTCCCCGGCACCGTGGCAGCTCACCTCCTCTTGAGCGTGGCTCCACCGCCAAGCCAGTAGACCCATAGTGTCTTCCGGACGGTTCAGCCCCGAAGGCCTCCCGTTATACTATTGTCCCAACCATGACAACCCGGACTCGGGGGTAACCGTACCCTTGTATAGTTGTGCGGTGCCTCATGCTAAGAAGAACAAACGTCAAGTTAAGCTCTGTGCCCACGTTGGAGTAGCTATGGTTGCGCGGGTTAATTGTCACGGGTGAATACTTAGACGCCAAAGTTTTCATAAACAAGATTCTCTTTCCAACCATCTTTGCCAAGATCCTTTTCTTTCATAAACACACACTAAGGTAAGTCCAACTCACCCAAGGTTTTCCAAAAATTCTTTTCAACAAGGTATTTTTCCAAGGGGTTCCCAACCTATAGTTTCATGTAAGAACTAAGAGACAACAATGGCATGATGCTAGCCATCATACCATTAAGGAGGTGATAAATGAGGTGTCAAGGGGATCATACATACTTAGGATAAGCATGCGTAGGGACAACATAAGTAGTATGATTAAACAAGGGTCATGATGTTAATCATCATACCACTAAGAAGATGATAATATATGTGGTCAAGGGGGCATACATGCTTAGGGTAAGCATGCATAGTAGAGGGTTCAACATACTTGGGAGCAAGTATGCATAGTAGAGGACCAATCATAACACAAGATACAAGGAACCAAGCATATAATGGAACAATGAACACAACAAAGAGGATAATTAGCAAGAGATCAAAAGATGGCTTGCCTTGGTTGGCTTAAATGTCCCTGGACTTCTTCAACTCCATCAAAAGAATTCCAACAATAAATAAAATCCTTTTCCGAACCACTTCTTCTTCTCCCCCGGAATTGTTCGCATCTATCGCCGGAAAATATAAAAGGAACACAATCAACACATTGCACCAATAAAACAAACATGCAACAATCCAAAACTAACCACTCAACTAAGGGCTATCATGTTAAGAACTTATAGTTATTTCAAAACAACTTTATAAAAGAAAACCCATTTTATTTACCTAGTAAAGGCATGAGAGTATCACAACTTAGCAATTTCCTCTCTCGGCTAGCTCCATGGCATAAAC
Organism: Lolium rigidum; assembly: GCF_022539505.1. Classification (NCBI taxonomy): domain Eukaryota; kingdom Viridiplantae; phylum Streptophyta; class Magnoliopsida; order Poales; family Poaceae; genus Lolium; species Lolium rigidum. The sequence goes on along the minus strand of NC_061510.1, from coordinate 183,808,499 downwards.
TAAACATCCCATGGTAGATAACACTATCAAGAAGACAAGTGCAATGCTTTTGGCCTCAAAACATTCATCTTTTATTTTCAAACATTTTTGAAGAGGTAGAAATCATTTATCTCTTTTATTTTGTTAACAAAACACTACACACAAAAAATAGGAAGCAAACCATATACCACACTTTTTTAAATCGTAAGCAAAACCATAAAACTTGGTTTAAGTTGCAGAAGTTTTTGTTTTGCAAGAATGAAACATAGGTTGTCATTTTTAATAAAGGAGATGGGCAAAGTTTTTAAATAAACAAAAAGTTTTGGTTCAACAATTCATGTGACACACACATATTACTAATAGTAAAAAATATGCATGAACAGTGACTAAAAATATTTTTCCTAGATGGCCAGTACTAAAACAAGACTAACACAATTGGATTTACCCAAAAATATTAATGCTACAATTTTAGGAATTATCTAGAGACTGCAATACACATAGAACAAGTTTAATTCACCAAAAATCATACAAAAATCCTAAAAATATGAGGCCAAAGGCATTGGAAAGGTAATGCAATTTCTGATCTAATGCAGTTTGTTTCACTGGATTTGGGTGTATAGAACTCAAGTTATGCTTAAATTAGGATCTCTGGTTTTTAATACATTTTAACCACTTTCAAATTTTCAAACGAATCTCCTGGGCGGGAAAACAGTGGGCCGTGCGGGTGTGGAGTTTTGGGCCGGCCCAGGAGAGGGTTTCCAGGTGGAGTGTGAAGAAAAACGAAAAAAGAAAAGGCATGGGAGGGGAGCCCGGGGCGGGGCCCATGTGCATGGCCGACGTGGCCCAGGGCCATGCACGCGCACGGGAAGACGACCTGGAGCGTCGTTCTTCTCCGCTGTGCTCGCGAGGCGGACGGAAAAAAAAGGCGGGGTCGGCCAGGGGGCTTACCGGCGGTAGTTGAGGGCGCCGGCGGAGGCTGGGCAGGGGCGCGGCGGGTCGAGGCCGCCCGGGGCGCGTCCGGCAGCTCCTTCTCCGTCCGCAGCAGCTCTGCCCCGAGGGTTCCTTCTCCGCAGACCTCTCCCGGGCGGACGACCACGGCGGTTACCGGCGAACCTAGGCGGCGAGGAGAGGGTGGTTAGGTCAAGGAGAAGAGGGCGAATGAGGCGGGGCATAGAGGAAGGGAGAAGGGCGTCGGGGGCGTGTGCTCGGCCATGTCCGCCACCCGCACGGTGACCAAGGGCTGGTGGTTCCTCTCCGGCAGCCAGGGCCAGGGAGGCGCTGCGCCTCTCAAAGCGTGGAGAGAGGGAGTGGTGAGGGGAGTGGAGTGGGGTGTGAGGCGAAGGGAGAGGCTGGACGGCTTTTATAGGTGTGCGGGGTGCGAGGGCGGTGACCGTGGCCAACGGGAGGGCGCGCGCGCGGTGCCGCTGGCCAATGGGTGCGCGCGTGGTGACGTCTGGGCGGTGCTGGGAGGTGACGCAATAGGGCTGGCGTCAGCTGGCAGCGCGGGAGAAGGGAGGGTCGAGCGGGAGGTGAGTTCTGTGCGTGTGCACGTCCTCTCCGTGTTGAAACAGGGCTCGGATGGGGTGTGGACGTGGGCTGCCCGTTTGGGCTAGGTTGGAGAGAGCGGGAGAGGGCCCAGAGGGAGGTTCTGGGGAGGTTGAGTCGGGCCAAGAGGTGGTGCTCCAGCTGGTGCCTCAACAGCTCATGGCCCGGCCATGTTTGAAGATTTTAAGGTTTGAGAGATGAAGATTTAGAGGGAGAGGGAGAAAAATAGAGGAAAAGGGGGTGTGTAGCTAATTGGCCGGTCAAAGAAGATGGAGATGAAGAGGCAAGCTCACACATGCCAAGGGCTATGCATGTCCGGCCCTCTTTTGGTCAAGTTCAAGTGAAGATCAAAGGAGCAATGTCACCTTGTATGATGGCTATTGCTCGGGGAAAATTTGCTAGAGGGAGAAAGAGAGATGGAGATGGGTTGCACATGGGGGTGTAAGGCAAGGTTGGCAACAAGGTTTGCAAGTTTTGAAAATATCAAGATAAGGTGAGAAGTCATGGTGATGGTGGTGATGGTGAGATCCAAATGGAATTTTGAAGAAAGGTCCAAAGTGTAGATGAGAGGAGTAGTGGGATTATTTGGAAGTATTTGAACAAGTTAAATTGGCTAGCAAAAGTTCATGGTTCACCACATAGATATTTTTGGTTAAACACGAGGAAGGTTTAGAATAGAAAAGCTATGCTATGGAGAAGAAGGAATAATAGGCATAGGTTTCACTCTCAAGGTTTTAGGTAACAAGGTTTGTGCAAAAACCCATGAGGGGTTCTAAGTAAGAGGTAGAGAGAAAAGAATTTGGGAATTTTCTAGTTTAAAAAAAGATGGGCACACTACTATATTTAGATCTTAAGGGTGGGTGATGCAAGGAAATGGTTAGCCTCTTCATCTATTCTCCAAAAGAGTGAGGAGAGAGTATCATGTTAGAGATGGTTGGCCCAAAAATGATTGAGGAGGGTTGGATGAACTTGGAGGGATGAAAAAGCAATTGGAGAATATTCATTTGTTGGACAATGTTTATTTACCAAGGTCATGACTAGAAGGAGTTGTGATCTTGAATGATATATATTTGAGATGTATTATTGGTAATGACCATACCATGGATACTTGATCACAAATCAAATAGCCTTCAATTTATTTTGGTGTCTATGGCCTTGTTTTTGATATTAAACAAATAGGCTTAAAAAAATTGAAAAAGAGGAGAGGTCTTAGAAGAGTAGAATGATCCATAGAGGAATAGAAAATATGGATCATTCCATTTTATTTTTAGGAAACCAAAACTACACATAAAAGCTTTCACAAGATTTTAGATTTACATAAAGTAAGGGTAAGCTATTTGGTAAATACTTTGTGTTAGAACAAAATAACATTTCAGAAACTATTTTGTGATATTATGATCAAAGGTGATCATAGTCAAATTTTTAAAAGAAGGGGTTTTGACAAAATCCTTTGAATTCAGATTTGGAGTCATAAAACAAAAAGTGGTTTTGGGGTTTAGGTCAAAAGGTATAATTATTTGAAAAAGAGGAGGTTAAGGTAATACAAGGGTGACCATAGCTTTACTATTTTTCTTGAAAATAGAATATGTGAGTTGGGGTACTTTATGGGAAAACACCAAGCATAGGGTTTATGCATTGGTAAAGGAAAAGAATTTTCCAGGAGCACACATGTGTTTTATTTAGTGAGTTGTTAAGTTGTTTTAACACTAGAGGTGTTATTCTACGAGGTAACTCAAGACAATTGCAACAAGCACAACAAGACAATTTATCTACTAACAGATCAAAGCAATTCATTATAACAAACAGATCAAGGCAATTCATCTAATTAGTCTTTAGAAAAAGTTTTTTGTTCCCCCTGATTTTTGCAATATGGACAACTAATCAAGGTTGCAAAAGTTAGGGTGTGACAGTAAGCCTTGAGGGGTTCCCAACCTATAGTTTCATGAGTTGAACTAGTATTGCTCTATGGCCGAGATGAGAGTCATCATGCCATAGAAGGTATAAAAGGGGTAATGGGTGGATCATACTTGCTTAAGGTAAGCATGTATTATGACAACACAGGGTGGATCAAACTTTCAGATTTGTGGTACTACTATACAACTTTGGTGGTGAAGGTTTACTATCCATCCAACATTCACAAGGGTACACGGCATACTTCTCTCAAGTTGAGAATTACACCAAGATTCATGACTTTGATACCTCTAGACTTGACAAAGTGGTGGGTGTGATGTAAACCTCTATCTTGAAATAGGACATGCTCATGATGAGCATACAAGTAGACCCAAGGGAGTAGCACGGCCATGATACCATGCATCCCTCTAACATGAGCATGGGTGGAAAATCACCACAAGGAAGTAAGATGGCTTGCCTTGGTTGGCTTGTCAACAAGTGACATCCAACAAGACATCAAACACATATAGAGAGAACAACACATATAGAAGCAAGATTCTTTGGCACGTCAACAAGTGACATCCAACAAGACATCAAACATAGTTCAAAGATGGCTTGCCTTGGTTGGCTTGTCCCTGGTCCTCCTCAAATCCTTCTCCAAAGTCCTCCCCTTCAACTTCTCCCTCGTTCGTATCTAGCGTCGCAAAAGTAAACGATGCATACAATCAACATATAACTCAAGAACCAAGAATAAATAAATGAAAGATGAAAATATGCAGGGGATTAGTTTGCAGTAACAAAACATGGTTTGGCCATTTTGATAAACAAAAAGTATCAAAGTTTAATTAAAAACATCAAACTCTAATCCTATCATTACATGTGACACCCATACAATCATAACCAGAGACGAAACATTACAAACAGAGGCTACTGGTATTTTTCCTAGATGCACAGTAACAATATAAGTTCAACACAATTGGATTCGTCCAAAAATATTAGTTTTTCAATTTTATGAATTAATAATACTAACCAGAATACAGTGATCATGTTTAATATATTAAAAACCGCACAAAAATCCTAAAAATACAAGGCCAGTGGCATCTGAAATATAATTTCATACTGGTTCTAATGCAATTGGAATCATGTCAATCGGAGATACCAAACTATTTTTATTAGCAAAACAGTATACTGGCAGATTTCCATTTTTAATTTCTATTTTATAAATTTTCAAACAATTAAAAAGGGCGGGAACGCCCTGGGCCGTACGGTGCTGTGCAGATGGGCCGGCCCAGTGGGGCTCTCCGGTGGTCGGAGAAAAAGGGAGAAAAAGAAAAAGGAAAAAGGAAAAAGGGCCGGGGGCCATGGCGGGCCAGGCCGTGCATGGCCAGCGTGGCTGCATGGCCCATGCAGCCGCTGGATCTGAATCCGACGGCCAGGAGCCGTCGTGTCCACGACGCGCGCGAGGCGCTCGCTGGCGTGGAGGAAGAAAGGGTGGCCAGGGGCTTACCGGCGGCCTGCGGTGACGTGGCTCGACGTAGGTGGCTTGGCGGCGTGGGTGTGCAGCTCGTGGACGTCCTGGCGATGCTCGGACACGTCGGCGTCGCTGTGGTGACCCGGCATACCACTGCATGGTGTAGTATGCAAGTCTGATATAACACCAATGAAACACCGTTCCACTCGTATTATATCGCTCAAAGTGGTACAACAGAAACATATGCGGGTCCAAGGCATGTCTATAGAATTACAACACAGACTCTTTACAAAAGATCCACACGACCTCCTACTTTACAATGAGGTAAAACCGCAAATAAACTCCGGAAGAACGACTCGTGATCTAATCTTATCACGGACTCTATTTAAAGAGTATTTGACTAGCTAAAGAGGCTATGACTAGATTCTAGCTAAATAGGAGCTAGGTTTAGGAAGATAGTTCCCTTCTACTACTTAATTTAGGGTTTCTCCATGGTAGTTGTAGTGTTTGACCCTTCCGGCAGGTTCTGTCCCCTTGAAGTATTCGTAGACTCCTCGGTCTTCGAGTTGCATGGTAGATCCTCCTTCGATGCCTCCATATCTAAGCAGGGGATTTAAGAGTGGGATGAGTACGAGCGTACTCAACAAGTTCATTATAGGAAAGAGGTGTTTAATGCACTAGCTATGGCATTAGACCAGAAAGTCTAATACCAATGCAGGTTTTCATAACCATTTCTTCAAAAGGTTGCTTTTATTCAGAAGAACTATGTCCGTCGGCCTTCACCGGTTTACTAGAACTTCATGGAGCTCCTTTCCGGCCGCGTTCGCAGTTCCATATCCCGGAACAGGGAGTGACAGGTCACGATTCATTACACTCTGCAGAGGTGTGTTGCTTTACCCATAAGAGATCTTAACCTTGATGCCAACCGAGTCTATAGTTCTCGTCCACACTTCCTTTGGTGTGAGGCCCGGTATAAGGTCATAGCCAATCATATTCCTCCGCTACCTCATACACCCACCCGTTGATGCAAACTCCGACCACTGGGTCCTCGCCGGTGCTCTTATACCAATTAAGGACGGCCCCCGACCACGACAACAGTTCAGGTCTCTACCATGAACTCCTTCGCCGGCAGCTGCAACCCATCATAGACCGCAATTACCGTGGGGACTTCATCGGGACCCCCACCCTACCACTTGTCCTCTCTTGGATCAAGGGTACCACTTGTCCTCTCTTGGATCAAGGGTCTACGGTAAAGCGCATCCGTTGATGTACAAGAGGTGGAAATACAATTGACTATTCCGTCCCACTCCAGATCTTATTGTTAACACGGGTATTACGGCACAAGAATCACTGGCGACATTTGTTGTTTAATCCTAGATGGATATAAACCCGTGCAATGGAACCTCCACCATATCAACACAATCCATGGTTCCATTGCCCACCACTTAGTCATATTCATAGTTATGAAAGTAGTGGTTTTGATTTTTATGCAATAGTGATAACCATAATACTTTGCAAGTAATTTGATAGAAATACTCAAATGACATGAGCAAGCGATGAACTTGCCTTTCTTGACTGCAAGATTATGCGAGCAAGGTCTTCAATACGCAATAACTCCAAATTCTGAAATAGCATCATCGTCCGGTAAGGACGATGTTTAAAAGATTGGCAAGGATGCAATAATGCATAAATATGAGATGCGATCATTCTAAGCGTGACCTAATCCCGATGATTTAGGATTAGTGAGTGGTAATGATTAGTTCAAGGTGTGTTGCACTTTTAGAGTGTTTCACAAACAAGGTTATTATTAGGGTTTGGTTATCTTAGCATCATAAACAAGTGATATAATCATCGTACAATCATACACACAAAGGAATAATGGTTGCATAACATGTAAAGATTAGTTGCTAGTTTTAAGTTCTACAGGACATGATTGATGATTACTTCAAAAGAATAACTTTTGAAGAACATATTTTCATAAAGAAGAACTACTACAAGTAGGAGCTATGTGTTTCTAGGATTTACTAAGATTCACTATTAGGTTAATTTAATTCACTAACTAGGAACTGATTGGTTACTAAGTAGGATGGGTCTATATACAACAAGTATTGGCATGTGTTAGCTAAACATGGACAATAAATTAAATTACTACGCATAGTTACTACTATGGTTGATCATAGAGTATCATATCAAAGGATGATTATCAAGGTGATTCCATGGGTTAACCATTAGGGTTTACTATACCATCCTATTTGTCTCACTAAGCAATCAACAATGGTTTCCTAAAATAAGTGATTCATTAACCTCAAATAGAGTTCAGTTGAGTAGGAGCATGTGGAGTGGGTTACTATACAAGATTGGTATTGTGGTTGATCACTATGGTTCTACCAAGTCGTGGGTTAAGATTGATTCCAATGGTGTGGTATTAATGATGGTGTTTATAGGTCACTTGTTTAAGTATCATGCTCCTATTAATCCCCCATTAGATGATTTTAGTAACAAGGTATGACTAGTTTAATTAGGTATAGGGGTTAACTTTGAATTTATGATGAATGTTTATCTAAACAAGAAAATTAACACCTAACTCTAGCTATGATCTTTTAGTTAAGGTCCTATCATAAAGATTCTATGTGCAACTTTCAAACATAGTCATGCATAGCATATCAAACAACTTGTTTGGAATTAAGGATGTGCCACTCATGTGGTTTAAGTGTGATTGGAATTATTTGGTTTTATATGTGAGTTCAAGCTCATAATATTGTTTTTTTTTAAGAAAATAAGGTTATAACACTTTTATATCATACTTAGGTTTCAGGACTTTATTTTCAAGGTTTTAGGAATTTACAAAAAGGTACTAAATTATGTTGGATTAAATTAACTATTTTAAGTAAAGAAAATATTCACATTCTATATTTTCTAGAAGTTTCATATGTTCTGTTATTAATTAAAAGAAATCAAATAATAAGTTTTATTTATTAACTTATGTTTAAGAAAAACTCTAATAATATTTATTACTTAATTAAGGTTGCAATAATCTTTCAAACATTTTAGAATTCAATTTGTGATTTTATTTTTTTATTTCTAATGAAAGATTTGGCTAGAGCTAGTGAGTCAATAGTGCATTAGTACTACACGTATACGTATAAGCTAGTTAGTTTGGCTAGAACTAGTGCTTCAATTGCACATACGCACGTATATACAGAGTTACGGACGACGACACACTAATCAGTTTGGATTCAGCCCAAAAGTGCACTCGCGACACGGCACTCACGACCTCACGCGGCCTGCTCTTTACGCGCATACGCTTCTTCTCTCTATCGTTTCCCCAACCTCACACGCGCCCAAACACTCTGCCGTGACTCCATGCCCTCCGCCGTGCCGCCTCCCGCTCCTGTCCGATTCCGGTCCTCCCCGACGCCGGCGTGGTGGGGTTCCGGACCGCCTCGCCGTGCTCTACCTCTCTGTCCAGATTGATTTGATTTTCCATCTCTACCTCGTCCGCCCCCAAACCCGGAAGCCCTAGCGGCCGCTGGTCGGTTTGGCCGTCGCCGGCCAACCCCGCGCCGCCGCTCGGTCGGCTGCCGCTGTCCGGTGAGGCTTCACCCACACCCACCGCCTCGATGCCGCCCTAGGCGCGAGCGCCGCTCTGCTCCTGCTCACGCCCAACGCTTCCTGGAGTGGCTCCGCCGCCATCTCCTCCTGGCCGTTGATGGCTGCCTTCGGCACCTCTGCTGTCTGACCGGCGGGGATCCACCATATACGCGCCGCCGCCACGACCCAAGCGCCTCCACGCGCGCTCGGCCGAACCCTAGGTTCGCCGGTGTGATGCCTGCAAGCCGCTGCTGCTCCCCATTGGCGACCCCGCCTCCTCGTCGACCACGAGCCTCGGCTCGAGCTCGTCCTCTCGGTGGTGTCTGGTGATTTGGTGTGCTGTTCATGGCGCCGTGTTGTGCTTGTTGCGACTACTTCATCCTCGACCTCGACGCCGGTGGGACGGTGCCGCGACGCAACCCCGGCGTCAACTTCTTCTACTGCTGCAACTCTCGATTGAACTCACTGTGAGCTATACCCCTCCTCTCTCTCTCTGTATTCTCTATAGCTATAAATTTGGTGGTCATGAATTTGCGGGCGTTTGAACTGGTTGATTTATGTCAATGATGATCATTATGTGATCTCTTGTTAGATAATCCAGTGTCTTGTGAGTTTGGTTGGAGCTATTCAAACTTGGGTCAAGTGATTAATTATATTTGCACAATGCTAAATGTTGGTCTAGCTGATCATTCAGGACATCAAAGCTCATATATATCCGCTTCAACCAGACAAGTAATATATGTCTATTTGTTTCTGGCTTAAGCAACTGTATAATTCTAATTGATTTTTGGGTGGCACTAAATTCTGGTTGAAGCACTACTGCTATTGAAATTACTTGATTGGCCTAAGAATAATTCCTGGACACCATGTAACCTTTACAATCTGTTGATGAACATGTAATTGCCCTACTGGCTGCTATATTCTTGTGATGCCCCTGTTTGGAATTGTTTTATCATCCCAGGCATACATGATCTGGTTATGTTGCTTTACTTGAAAGGATGCATTCTATATTTACTTGATGCTTTGTTAGGCAATTTACTTGATGGCTTGCTGTGTTAGCTTGTATGCTTATAGCCTCGATGGATGGAGTCGCTTCTTGGATCATGTGCATACATGATCAGATCTTGTGGTTATGTTGATGGCTTGCTTATAATTAATCCGATAAGAACAGATATAGCTTGATTCTTTGGCCCGGCCTATGATGCAAAAGGCTGAGGCATAATTGATGATATGAACGAGATAGTATTTGTGGTCTTTAAAATTCTCCGTGATGATAGTGAATAGCACTTCTATTCGGAGCTGAGAGAATTACTTCTCACAACTTAAGCTGATGATTTATAATTTGGTCCATGCCTATTATATTACTTGCAAAATTTGCCCATGTGCCATCTGCTTAAACCCACTCTGTGGTACCTCCCGGGAGTGTGCACGGAAGAAATATACATTTAGCATGATTGGTGTTCGTTGGCGGTTACGTGGAGTGATTTATCCGGCTTGGATCATACTATGATCAAATGATGTTAAAATCATCACAAACGAGTTTATGTTTGATAAACTATTTTATTTGGATGATATGATGCTATTTAGGAATGGATCCAAATAATATGCTCTCTGATTTTGGTATACCTCTCTCCTTCTCCAACCTGTAGCTTTGCCCGATGTTGGTCCGGTTTCTTGCTGCTGGTCCTGGTGTTCTTCTCCTCCTTGGGGTTATCCTCCACCTCCCATCGCTTCGCTTCCTCCTAAAATCTAGCTGTTGATTTTAGTGGTTTATCTAGTGTGTTGTTCTAGTGGATCATGAGGTGTTCTTGCTGGTATGTGATAGAAATGACTACTCCCATGAGCTGCTTCGCTGTGACTGGCTTGTGTTGGTGTGTTGGAAGATTTGATATCTGTTGCTTATATACTTGCTTGGGCGGTACATGTGGGCTTGACAGACACATTGCTGCATGTGGTGACTTGTGCTGCTTGGTAGGTAACTTACTCTCCATGTGCAAGTGAACAACCTTCTTTTCTCTTCCTCCTTGAGCAAGCAACGTCAGGTTGCTCTTATCTCCCAATTTGGGCTTTACTTTTGGGTACTGCCAAGTGGAAATTACTCAGGTTGAGCTTAGGATCATGCTTGACTCATCCATGTCAGACATGGTTCATTTATATGCATTTGTGGGTTTGGTTTAAATAGGAACTTAACTAGATTAGAGGGAAAACAATTTATTGCTTTTGTTGCCTATTCAAATGGATCAGATTTTGTGGCCCAATATCTTTTTGTTGCCTACTTGCCGATGGTTTCCTAATGATCCTAATTGGTTCCGAAGTCCCATTTGTTGCCTAAGATAAACAATTCCTTCTAATCGCATTCGAATATTGGGACAGGTGTCTAATGTCCTAAAGTTGAGTTCCAATAACAAAATGCCTCATCCTTGATGATGGCGACATTTTAACCATAACACAATTTACTTTCCTTTTGTCTTTGTTGTTTCTTTTGCAGGGAAAGAAGAACAAGAAATGCTAAGAAGATTTAGTTTAGGAATTCTTTTAGTTCCATTTTGCAATCTCATACTTCTTGTGTAACTTGTAATATTTCAATATGTGTTGTAATAATTCTTATGTGAATTGTTATTTTTAATATTTGATTCTCATTTATTTTTTTATATTTACTTTGTATTATTGTGTTAATATTAATAAAGTTGTAATTTCTCTATTCTTAAATTCCTTATTCTTTATAATCATTGTCTTGATTCCCGATTCAAATATTGCTGGAATTGTTATTAGAAAGTTCTTGTTTGGAATATGAATTCCAATTCCAATTTCAATTTGAATTCTTATCGCTCATGTTTGAATTGAATTCAAATTGTGTTCCCCAAAAAGAAATTAGTTCAACAAAGGTCATGTCGAAATTTGTCTCACCCACATCGAAGACTAACTCAATTCCATCATGTAAGAGAAACCTCGATCCCTTTGGAGGTTTTAAACAAATGCGCGAAAATTCCCCGGATTTTCTATGCATGAATGCAATGCACACATCTGTTTTCTCTATTTTTGTAACCCCAATACCTGGGATATTACAGTCTCTCCCCCTTAAACTAAACTTCGTCCTCGAAGTTTGAACTCTCTCACGTTTCCGAAGTGTGGATTTGACTTATGCAGACTACGACTTCTCTCGAACTCCGTGGTGATCTCACTAGATATAATTGAATATATCCCTTGTCCAGATTCTTCCTGGAATCCACTAGGTTTTGTCTTACTTGTGCTTTCATACTTCTGAGTAAATATTACTCACTTTCTCAAGTTATAGTCCACTTCTTACTTCCTCGAGGTATAAACCTCGGCTTCTGGTCTGACATCCTTCTGAAAGTAGTGTTCGATAATCTTATGAAAATAAGATCGAACTTTCTCTCAGTTCAGACCTTCATCAACTATCTTGCTCAAAGTATTGATTCATATTGGATCCAACTGATCCCTCGCTCTCCCCCTTAGGGTTGTCCTAATGGTTGTTAAGCTCATCTTCCCCAACCAACTAGCTCCTTGGTTAGGCTATATGTCTTTTCCTTGGCTTTCTATTGTACTATTCTAGGGTATCCTATTTGGATTGATGATGTACCCACATGGCTGTGAATACCAGTACGATATGTTAGTTGGTTATGCAACTGTGGTTATTCCAACTTTACACAGGACAAGTGTGTTGCCCATGAAAGCTTGAGCAATTTAAAAATATTATTCTACAACTAATATTGTGCTAAATGAAGAAGCTGTGTTCAACATACTGATTGGGTCAGAACAAGTATGATCAAAGTCCTATGCATCCGTCCTTGTGCTCCATCCACTTCCTTGTTCGAACTTCTTAGATGATGAGCTCCCCCGGTGATTTGAAAATTGGTTCATTGCTTCATTTGATCTTCGTACCAGATAATGATCCGGGCATTCTGATTTCATATGACCTAGTTGTCCACATCCAAAACAGGTAATATCCTGTTGCGTGCAATCCTTGGCATAGTGACCTTTTCTTGCACAGTTATGGCATCGAACTTGATTATAAAACGGTGTGATTGTCTCATCTCTAGTTTGGAAATTCATCTCTGAATGAGTTTGTTGTATCTTAATTGGTTGTGGTTCCAACCTTGCCTTCCGTTTTCTTTCATTCTGCACTTCTTCATAATCATTCTCCAAAGTAATTGCAGTATCCACTAGCTCGTGGAACCTTGTGCATTTGGTTAAATTCAACTGCATTTTCAGGAATGGATTCATCCCTTTTAAGAACCTTTTTATCCTTTTCTCCTCTGTGTTCACATCCTCTGCTGCATAACGTGATAAACGATCAAACTCTACTAGATATTTCCATACCGACAAGTCATTCCGCTTCAAGGTCTTGAACTCTCTTCTCTTTAGCTCCATGATACTTTCGGGAACCCGGGCTTCTCGGAACTTCTTCTTAAACTCGTCCCACGTGAAAACATGTTCCGTAGGTTGAATTAGAGTCACGTTATCCCACCATGACGCTGCTAGTCCTGATAGTAGATAGGTGGCATATCTAACCTTCTCTTCATCATTACACCGAACTGTCTTTAATTTCCGCTCAGTGTCCCTCAACCAATCATCCGCATCCATAGGTTCTGGTGCGGTAGCAAAAGTCAGTGGATTGGTTTGTAGGAATTCCGTAAGACTCACTCCTTTTGGCCCTCCATTTCTGATACCTCCATTATTCTCACGTATCAAACGGCTGAAAAACTCATTTTGTTGTGCTAAGTTTGCTGCTCTATCCTCAGCCATCCTTTCCATGTACTCAAAGAATTCTTGCTCAAGCAGGACAGGGGTTGATGTTGACGATCTAGTGGCGGATAATGCCTCTTCCATCCGCTTAGCTTCTCTTTCCTGACCTTCTTTTGCCTCCCTCTCTTCATGAGTCGTTACTATTTCCTCAGTTGGTTGGTAACTCGTCTCTCCCTCACGCGATCCCATTTACCCTCTAGACCTGTAACATCAAGAAAGAACTCAATGATGCAACATGCATTTGCACACCAAGGTCAAACTTTATGCACAGATCTAGTCAATCAATGAAAATCCAATGAAAATCCAATAAAAATCCAAGAAGATTCAGCTTTGTGCTTATAATACACACCATCATAAGCCTGAATAATGATAGTTGAGTAAGACATCTCTAAACATCAGGCTGAGATGTGTAGTATATAACACCACATAAGATAGGTTTGTATCGTGATACTTAGCACGAATATATGGAAGTCTACTATTTGTCTCAACCTTTACCTTAATTGCACAATTACAATAAGATAACTTGAAACAAGGTGGTCTAGGATAGTTAAGGTTAACCTAATTTTCTTTAGAATTACTAACTCAGCTTTCATTATGTTGGGGACTCCTTCATATGGTATATCTAGATTCTAACATAGTTATTCTAAACACATAACTATTGGACTATAGCTCCTATACTTACATGTGTTTCTATTGTAAGACTATGGTCATGGTGTGCTTGGCACACTTCTTATTGTTTTGGAACACAATTCTTGCACTATTTGTTTAGCACTTGGCTTCTTATTGTACTCCTCCTAAATACTTTAGATGTTCTACTTCATCACATAATGACTCTCAAGTGAATCATATATGATTAGCAACTCTACCATGTAGGTAGACATATATTATTCCTATCACTCTTCCTTATTTCCCATGATTGACTCATCATGGTCTCTACTACCTCATATCACTTGTTTTTATCACTTACTATCAGTGGTTTCACATGTCTAGATAATTTTACTTACTCATTACTTATCTGGGTCTACATCTTCTATTAGGATATCTTAATTAACTTCATCACTTGATATAACTTCTATTACAGTTTTGGATAACTCATACTTAACCATAACCTGTGTTGGTACACATCTTCCAATAGGATATCTTCCTTATGGTTGTATCCTCTCTTTGGACTACCATGTATTGTATACCAACTGGGATCTACTCATCTATTGTTTTAGGGACTTAATGGTGTGCTCTATATTTAGCTAACTAACTTAAGGAAGAAACATTGACTTAAGTGTGTCAGGATTATTCTCAAGTGAATATCCATCTCAAGTCATAAGAAGTATTTGGTTTACCTAGGACGATTTCCTATAGACACTACCAATCCTATAGGTCTCCTTTAAAGGGTTTTAATCCTAGGGTCAAAGCATTTGCTCTGATACCAACTGTGGTGACCCTGCATACCACTGCATGGTGTAGTATGCAAGTCTGATATAACACCAATGAAACACCGTTCCACTCGTATTATATCGCTCAAAGTGGTACAACAGAAACATATGCGGGTCCAAGGCATGTCTATAGAATTACAACACAGACTCTTTACAAAAGATCCACACAGCCTCCTACTTTACAATGAGGTAAAACTGCAAATAAACTCCAGAAGAACGACTCGTGATCTAATCTTATCACGGACTCTATTTAAAGAGTATTTGACTAGCTAAAGAGGCTATGACTAGATTCTAGCTAAATAGGAGCTAGGTTTAGGAAGATAGTTCCCTTCTACTACTTAATTTAGGGTTTCTCCATGGTAGTTGTAGTGTTTGACCCTTCCAAGCAGGTTCCTGTCCCCTTGAAGTATTCGTAGACTCCTCGGTCTTCGAGTTGCATGGTAGATCCTCCTTCGATGCCTCCATATCTAAGCGGGGATTTAAGAGTGGGATGAGTACGAGCGTACTCAACAAGTTCATTATAGGAAAGAGGTGTTTAATGCACTAGCTATGGCATTAGACCAGAAAGTCTAATACCAATGCAGGTTTTCATAACCATTTCTTCAAAAGGTTGCTTTTATTCAGAAGAACTATGTCCGTCGGCCTTCACCGGTTTACTAGAACTTCATGGAGCTCCTTTCCGGCCGCGTTCGCAGTTCCATATCCCGGAACGGGGAGTGACGAGTCACGATTCATTACACTCTGCGAGAGGTGTGTTGCTTTACCCATAAGAGATCTTAACCTTGATGCCAACCGAGTCTATAGTTCTCGTCCACACTTCCTTTGGTGTGAGGCCCGGTATAAGGTCATAGCCAATCATATTCCTCCGCTACCTCATACACCCACCCGTTGATGCAAACTCCGACCCCGGGTCCTCGCCGGTGCTCTTATACCAATTAAGGACGGCCCCCGACCACGACAACAGTTCAGGTCTCTACCATGAACTCCTTCGCCGGCAGCTGCAACCCATCATAGACCGCAATTACCGTGGGGACTTCATCGGGACCCCCACCCTACCACTTGTCCTCTCTTGGATCAAGGGTACCACTTGTCCTCTCTTGGATCAAGGGTCTACGGTAAAGCGCATCCGTTGATGTACAAGAGGTGGAAATACAATTGACTATTCCGTCCCACTCCGGATCTTATGGTTAACACGGGTATTACGGCACAAGAATCATCTGGCGACATTTGTTGTTTAATCCTAGATGGATATAAACCCGTGCAATGGAACCTCCACCATATCAACACAATCCATGGTTCCATTGCCCACCACTTAGTCATATTCATAGTTATGAAAGTAGTGGTTTTGATTTTTATGCAATAGTGATAACCATAATACTTTGCAAGTAATTTGATAGAAATACTCAAATGACATGAGCAAGCGATGAACTTGCCTTTCTTGACTGCAAGATTATGCAGGCAAGGTCTTCAATACGCAATAACTCCAAATTCTGAAATAGCATCATCGTCCGGTAAGGACGATGTTTAAAAGATTGGCAAGGATGCAATAATGCATAAATATGAGATGCAGTCATTCTAAGCGTGACCTAATCCCGATGATTTAGGATTAGTGAGTGGTAATGATTAGTTCAAGGTGTGTTGCACTTTTAGAGTGTTTCACAAACAAGGTTATTATTAGGGTTTGGTTATCTTAGCATCATAAACAAGTGATATAATCATCGTACAATCATACACACAAAGGAATAATGGTTGCATAACATGTAAAGATTAGTTGCTAGTTTTAAGTTCTACAGGACATGATTGATGATTACTTCAAAAGAATAACTTTTGAAGAACATATTTTCATAAAGAAGAACTACTACAAGTAGGAGCTATGTGTTTCTAGGATTTACTAAGATTCACTATTAGGTTAATTTAATTCACTAACTAGGAACTGATTGGTTACTAAGTAGGATGGGTCTATATACAACAAGTATTGGCATGTGTTAGCTAAACATGGACAATAAATTAAATTACTACGCATAGTTACTACTATGGTTGATCATAGAGTATCATATCAAAGGATGATTATCAAGGTGATTCCATGGGTTAACCATTAGGGTTTACTATACCATCCTATTTGTCTCACTAAGCAATCAACAATGGTTTCCTAAAATAAGTGATTCATTAACCTCAAATAGAGTTCAGTTGAGTAGGAGCATGTGGAGTGGGTTACTATACAAGATTGGTATTGTGGTTGATCACTATGGTTCTACCAAGTCGTGGGTTAAGATTGATTCCAATGGTGTGGTATTAATGATGGTGTTTATAGGTCACTTGTTTAAGTATCATGCTCCTATTAATCCCCCATTAGATGATTTTAGTAACAAGGTATGACTAGTTTAATTAGGTATAGGGGTTAACTTTGAATTTATGATGAATGTTTATCTAAACAAGAAAATTAACACCTAACTCTAGCTATGATCTTTTAGTTAAGGTCCTATCATAAAGATTCTATGTGCAACTTTCAAACATAGTCATGCATAGCATATCAAACAACTTGTTTGGAATTAAGGATGTGCCACTCATGTGGTTTAAGTGTGATTGGAATTATTTGGTTTTATATGTGAGTTCAAGCTCATAATATTGTTTTTTTTTAAGAAAATAAGGTTATAACACTTTTATATCATACTTAGGTTTCAGGACTTTATTTTCAAGGTTTTAGGAATTTACAAAAAGGTACTAAATTATGTTGGATTAAATTAACTATTTTAAGTAAAGAAAATATTCACATTCTATATTTTCTAGAAGTTTCATATGTTCTGTTATTAATTAAAAGAAATCAAATAATAAGTTTTATTTATTAACTTATGTTTAAGAAAAACTCTAATAATATTTATTACTTAATTAAGGTTGCAATAATCTTTCAAACATTTTAGAATTCAATTTGTGATTTTATTTTTTTATTTCTAATGAAAGATTTGGCTAGAGCTAGTGAGTCAATAGTGCATTAGTACTACACGTATACGTATAAGCTAGTTAGTTTGGCTAGAACTAGTGCTTCAATTGCACATACGCACGTATATACAGAGTTACGGACGACGACACACTAATCAGTTTGGATTCAGCCCAAAAGTGCACTCGCGACACGGCACTCACGACCTCACGCGGCCTGCTCTTTACGCGCATACGCTTCTTCTCTCTATCGTTTCCCCAACCTCACACGCGCCCAAACACTCTGCCGTGACTCCATGCCCTCCGCCGTGCCGCCTCCCGCTCCTCGTCCGATTCCGGTCCTCCCCGACGCCGGCGTGGTGGGGTTCTGGACCGCCTCGCCGTGCTCTACCTCTCTGTCCGGATTGATTTGATTTTCCATCTCTACCTCGTCCGCCCCCAAACCTGGAAGCCCTAGCGGCCGCTGGTCGGTTTGGCCGTCGCCGGCCAACCCCCGCGCCGCCGCTGGTCGCTGCCGCTGTCCGGTGAGGCTTCACCCACACCCACCGCCTCGATGCCGCCCTAGGCGCGAGCGCCGCTCTGCTCCTGCTCACGCCCAACGCTTCTCGGAGTGGCTCCGCCGCCATCTCCTCCTGGCCGTTGATGGCTGCCTTCGGCACCTCTGCTGTCTGACCGGCGGGGATCCACCATATACGCGCCGCCGCCACGACCCAAGCGCCTCCACGCGCGCTCGGCCGAACCCTAGGTTCGCCGGTGTGATGCTGCAAGCCGCTGCTGCTCCCCATTGGCGACCCCGCCTCCTCGTCGACCACGAGCCTCAGCTCGAGCTCGTCATCTCGGTGGTGTCTGGTGATTTGGTGTGCTGTTCATGGCGCCGTGTTGTGCTGTTGCGACTACTTCATCCTCGACCTCGACGCCGGTGGGACGGTGCCGCGACGCAACCCCGGCGTCAACTTCTTCTACTGCTGCAACTCTCGATTGAACTCACTGTGAGCTATACCCCTCCTCTCTCTCTCTGTATTCTCTATAGCTATAAATTTGGTGGTCATGAATTTGCGGGCGTTTGAACTGGTTGATTTATGTCAATGATGATCATTATGTGATCTACTGTTAGATAATCCAGTGTCTTGTGAGTTTGGTTGGAGCTATTCAAACTTGGGTCAAGTGATTAATTATATTTGCACAATGCTAAATGTTGGTCTAGCTGATCATTCAGGACATCAAAGCTCATATATATCCGCTTCAACCAGACAAGTAATATATGTCTATTTGTTTCTGGCTTAAGCAACTGTATAATTCTAATTGATTTTTGGGTGGCACTAAATTCTGGTTGAAGCACTACTGCTATTGAAATTACTTGATTGGCCTAAGAATAATTCCTGGACACCATGTAACCTTTACAATCTGTTGATGAACATGTAATTGCCCTACTGGCTGCTATATTCTTGTGATGCCCCTGTTTGGAATTGTTTTATCATCCCAGGCATACATGACTGGTTATGTTGCTTTTACTGAAAGGATGCATTCTATATTTACTTGATGCTTTGTTAGGCAATTTACTTGATGGCTTGCTGTGTTAGCTTGTATGCTTATAGCCTCTGATGGATGGAACTGCTTACTGGATCATGTGCATACATGATCAGATCTTGTGGTTATGTTGATGGCTTGCTTATAATTAATCTGATAAGAACAGATATAGCTTGATTCTTTGGCCCGGCCTATGATGCAAAAGGCTGAGGCATAATTGATGATATGAACGAGATAGTATTTGTGGTCTTTAAAATTCTCTCGTGATGATAGTGAATAGCACTTCTATTCAGAGCTGAGAGAATTACTTCTCACAACTTAAACTGATGATTTATAATTTGGTCCATGCCTATTATATTACTTGCAAAATTTGCCCATGTGCCATCTCGCTTAAACCCACTCTGTGGTACCTCCTGGGAGTGTGCACAGAAGAAATATACATTTAGCATGATTGGTGTTGTTGGCGAGTTACTGTGGAGTGATTTATCTGGCTTGGATCATACTATGATCAAATGATGTTAAAATCATCACAAACAGTTTATGTTTGATAAACTATTTTATTTGGATGATATGATGCTATTTAGGAATGGATCCAAATAATATGCTCTCTGATTTTGGTATACCTCTCTCCTTCTCCAACCTGTAGCTTTGCCTGATGTTGGTCTGGTTTTGCTGCTGGTCCTGGTGTTCTTCTCCTCCTTGGGGTTATCCTCCACCTCCCCGCTGCTTCTGCTTCCTCCTAAAATCTAGCTGTTGATTTTAGTGGTTTATCTAGTGTGTTGTTCTAGTGGATCATGAGGTGTTCTTGCTGGTATGTGATAGAAATGACTACTCCCATGAGCTGCTGCTGCGGCTGGCTGTGTTGGTGTGTTGGAAGATTTGATATCGTTGCTTATATACCTGCTGGGCAGTACATGTGGGCTTGACAGCACATTGCTGCATGTGGTGACTGTGCTGCTTGGTAGGTAACTTACTCTCCATGTGCAAGTGAACAACCTTCTTTTCTCTTCCTCCTTGAGCAAGCAACGTCAGGTTGCTCTTATCTCCCAATTTGGGCTTTACTTTTGGGTACTGCCAAGTGGAAATTACTCAGGTTGAGCTTAGGATCATGCTGACTCATCCATGTCAGACATGGTTCATTTATATGCATTTGTGGGTTTGGTTTAAATAGGAACTTAACTAGATTAGAGGGAAAACAATTTATTGCTTTTGTTGCCTATTCAAATGGATCAGATTTTGTGGCCCAATATCTTTTTGTTGCCTACTTGCCGATGGTTTCCTAATGATCCTAATTGGTTCCGAAGTCCCATTTGTTGCCTAAGATAAACAATTCCTTCTAATCGCATTCGAATATTGGGACAGGTGTCTAATGTCCTAAAGTTGAGTTCCAATAACAAAATGCCTCATCCTTGATGATGGCGACATTTTAACCATAACACAATTTACTTTCCTTTTGTCTTTGTTGTTTCTTTTGCAGGGAAAGAAGAACAAGAAATGCTAAGAAGATTTAGTTTAGGAATTCTTTTAGTTCCATTTTGCAATCTCATACTTCTTGTGTAACTTGTAATATTTCAATATGTGTTGTAATAATTCTTATGTGAATTGTTATTTTTAATATTTGATTCTCATTTATTTTTTTATATTTACTTTGTATTATTGTGTTAATATTAATAAAGTTGTAATTTCTCTATTCTTAAATTCCTTATTCTTTATAATCATTGTCTTGATTCCCGATTCAAATATTGCTGGAATTGTTATTAGAAAGTTCTTGTTTGGAATATGAATTCCAATTCCAATTTCAATTTGAATTCTTATCGCTCATGTTTGAATTGAATTCAAATTGTGTTCCCCAAAAAGAAATTAGTTCAACAAAGGTCATGTCGAAATTTGTCTCACCCACATCGAAGACTAACTCAATTCCATCATGTAAGAGAAACCTCGATCCCTTTGGAGGTTTTAAACAAATGCGCGAAAATTCCCCGGATTTTCTATGCATGAATGCAATGCACACATCTGTTTTCTCTATTTTTGTAACCCCAATACCTGGGATATTACAGTCGCCTTGCTTGGCGGCGTCTGCGTCACGGGCGTCGCCGGTGCGTCGTCGTTGTCGTCGCTCCGCTGCAGATCTGCAAGGCAGAGGGCAACGGAGAGGGTTAGGGGTGGTAGGAGGTGGTGCTGGCGAGGAAGGGAAGAGGGGGAGCGGCAGGGGAGTGGCGTCGTCGACGGCTCCTCCTCGTCACCTTCACGGTGACCACGGCGGCGATGGTCGTCAGGTGGTGGTGGCAGCGGCTCGAGCTGCTGCTCGAGCAGCCAGGGAGTGGAAAGGGCAGCCTTGCGGCGTAGTGAGAGGGGAGCTGAGGGGGAGAGGCGTGTCTCTAGGTGGGTTTTTATAGGCAGAGAGGGGCGCGGTAGTGGGAGGGGCGGTGGTGACGGCCAACGGGCGCGCGAGGGCTGGCCTCACGCGCTGGCCCCACGGTGACGTCGCCCTGGAGCGTCAGCGATGGGAGGGAGCCGAGGTGGTGCGCGGCAGACGAGGCTTGATGGCGCGTCGAGCGAGGCTCCGTGCCATCATGTCGCTGACTAGGCGTGCGCGCGCGTGCGTTTTAGGGCTAGGGTTTTGGCGCGGGAGAGAGGGGCCGGTGGTGTTTGGGCCAGAGAGGGGAGAGGTGGAGGGGTTAGGGTTGGGCCAGGGCAAAAAGGAGAGGGGTGGCGTCGGCCACGGCCCAAACCAGCAAAGAGAGAAGAGAGGGAGAAGAAAAGAGAAGAGAGGGGGAAGTCTCCCCTCTTCTTACCTCTCGGCCAAACTCCAAGAGAGAGAGAGAGAAGAGAAAAAAATAAAGGAGCACGGGTGAAAAGAGAGAAGAGAGCCATGCCAATGCATGTGCTAAGTTTTGGGACCAAGTGCATAAGCACATGTGTTGAAAGAAAATAAAAGGACAATACAAGGGGTGTTGGTGTTGGTGGTGTAACCCTAGGTGATGAGGTGGCATCATCCAAGTAAGAGAGGGAAGTGTTCCTCCTTATTGAGGTGGTGATGGTCAACAACAAAAACTAGGGTTTTTAGTGGAGAGGGAAAAATAATTAGGGTTGATGTCAACACATAAGGGGGCAAACCCTACTGTTTTAAAATGAGGGACTAGAATATTAACCAAGGTAACTCTCCAATTTAACAATCCTAATGAAAATTTTAAGACCAGACCACACATGAACACAATTAAAAACTCTAGCAGACATAAAATGAAAAGTTTTTGTTGGTCCAAAATTTTAAGTAGGAGAAAAATGCAGGTTCTGAAAAATGGGGTGTTACAGAGTCCCTTGGACCACCATGTCATTCACTGCAGACTGCAACAAATCCGACCCAAAAGGATAAAAAAGTGGGGAAACTGGGTCACCTTGTCTCACTCCTCTCTTACATTCAAACTGCTTCCCAGGAATGCCATTCAACAGAAATTGAGGAAGTACCAGTAGATAGTATGATCTTTGCCCAGTTGATCCATTTATTGTTAAACCCTTTGTGTCTCATCACTTGCAATATTGCCTCATGCTCTATAGTATCAAAGGCTTTAGCAAAGTCCAATTTAAGGATAATAATTGGCTTTTTAGATTGTTGACACAGAAACAAGTACTCAAAAGCCCAGGCCAAACAATCCTGTATAGTCCTACCTCTCAAGAAACCATATTGATTTTTGTGGATACAAGATAGAATTTTCCCTTGAAGCCTATTAGCAGCCAGCTTTGTCAAGAATTTGACACACACATTGGTCAGAGAAATTGGCCGAAAATCATTTACATGTACAGGGCTTTGCTTTTTGGGCACCAAAGTTATATAAGAGCCATGTATATTATTTAGTTGAATCGTCTCATTATGAAAATCAGCAGCCAACTGGTAGAAATCCTGCTTGATAATGGACCAACATTTTTTCACAAAAAGCCCATTAAATCCATCTGGCCCAGGAGCTCTGTCCACAGGCATCTCCTTGATTACATCATCCATTTTCATGCTTTCAAAACGCCTAGTAAGATCATCTAGCCCATCAACCCTTTGTAGAATTCTAGACAGCTCAAACTGCATAGAAATAGATTCATATCGGCCCATCCTATCCTTATACTCCTTCAAAAGCATTCCCGCCATTAATTGGTGATCAGTATCATCATTGCCATCAACATCTCTGAGCAAAGCAATAGAATTTCTCCTAAATCTCTCTATAGTCATGGCATGGAAATTTTTTGTATTATCCTCCCCTTGTTGTATCCATCTAATGGTGCACCTTTTCTTCCAATAATTACACTCAGCCAACAGCAAATCAACTAAATGTAGCTTGACAATACTCATGAAATTAAATTCCACTCTAAAAAGAGGTCTTTGCTCCTCCAAAGTATCCAAAAGAAGGATTACTTCATTACAACTTTTAATTAGGCCCTTTAATCTTGCCAAACTAAGATGCCATTTTTTAAGCTCAAACCTTAATTGCTTAAATTTATCAGCAATGACAGCAGTACTATAAATCTTACCAGAACCTTTCCCCCAAGCTTTGGCCACACAATCTTTGAAACCAGGCATATCTACCCAATAATTACCAAATCTGAAATTTTTTGCTCTAGGAATATTAGTATCAATATTGATGACACAAGGCACATGATCAGATCCAATCTTTGCCAGAGGTAACACCATGGTATTTGGAAAATGTGATATCCAATTCACAATGGTAAAAAACCAGTCAAGTTGTTCAAGCAAAGGATCTTTCTGCATATTGGACCAAGTATAAGATCTTCCTTTGATTGGCAATTCCAGTAACCCCAAATGTCCAATAATCTCATTACAAAGAAACATATCATTTATATCCCCTCCTGGCTTATTCCTATTCTCATGTGATCTAACAAAGTTAAAATCACCCAAAAGAAGCCAGTTGGCCAATCCAGGTATTTGCAAGTTATAGAGCCAAGAAACAAAATTATCTCTTTCAATGGCATGACAAGGAACATAAACACACACCAAGGTCCAATTTTCATTGTTATGCTTAGAGGTGAAATTTACAATCAACCCTAATCTTTCAATTTGTTGCAACACCCCTTGGAAAACTGAAGAATTCCAAACCACCAAAATCGCCCCAGAAGCACCTACTGATGGAGAATAAGCAAATGAGTCAAACCTCTTGGGGCAAAATTTCCGAATAAGTTTCCAATCAAATGATTCACACTTGGTTTCTTGCAAGCAAATAATATCACATTCACTCTCATCAATTTTTGACGTGACCTCTCTTTGTCGCCCTTCAGCATTAATACCACGCACATTCCAACACAGAACACGCCATTTTCTTATAGATAGACGACACATGATACACATAATAATAAATATAAGGTCCAACACTGACATATAATATCAGTCACAATAAACCATAACATA
>NC_061510.1:183767762-183783858 GCF_022539505.1 Lolium rigidum | reverse complement strand
TGGCTTTAGCTGAGAATCAAAAGTACGATTCCCCAGAAACACATTCCCTTTCAAGCTGAGCTGAGACGTATCCGGCACCTTTACTTGGTCCAGTGCTGCCTCCGGCACTTCTTTCTCTTTCTTGTGCGAACAAACTAGAACCTTCCAGCCCAGCCCTATCTTCCGAATCAGAATGGACTAGTGATTTTGATCTATTGCCAGAGACCTATTCGGGTATGCAACAGTTGGAAGCTGTTGCATTACCTATAGGCCCCCCGGTGTTACCACCTACTTGCCTATAGGGCTTGACGATCAGAGACGCCTAAAGTCTTATGGTCTCAGGCCTTAGAGAACAACGAGTGCTCTCCTACACCTCCTTTTCCAAGGTAAAGTGTAATCAAAGGGTAAAGAGAAATCACATCTTTACACCCCGGCCACGAGTAGATATTTTGTATTGAATAGTGTAAAACCCAATCCCAAGCAATAGTTAATAATAAAAACTCCGGACTAGGCAAAAAAGCAAGGACAATAAAGCCTTCAATCGGCATCAAAACCGGGTAACTACTCTCCTCGGAAGATTGGTGGGGAGATATGCTAGCAGGTAATGGCTCAGCTTCTACTTAAAAAGCGTTTTAAGCGGGTTTCCTTATTTATTTGCGGGTCTCTCGTACAAGATTCTATCAGTTACAGCGGATTCAAGGGATGGAGCCAGATCTACTATCCGCTTGCTGTTCCTAAGCTGATAATTGCCCGAGCCTATTTGTTTTTTTCCGGGGAGGGGCACATAGCGATAGATCACGAGATGAGCGGGGTTAGTGCAACCAAAAGTGAGCGGAAAAGTGTATGTAAGGGTGCTCGGTGTCACACTAACACAAGGAGAGCCAAAGCTTTGGTTGCAACGGAGAGACAACAAGATTCACACGCGGCCTCTCTTCTCTTCTCTCTTTTGCTTAAAAGCTTATGACTCTTTTGTATACGGTGGCACTTGCACTCTTTTGTATCTATGGTGGCACTTGCACTCTTTTGTATGTATGGTGCGACTCGCACTCTTTTTGTGTTTTTGGGGCTTTTTTCACGCACTTGTTAGCGTTAGCCTCGCTTTTGCTATCTTGCCACACGAGTGTTTGCTTGGATGCTTTACTCCACACTACACACACACCTCATAATTAGGTCCACATGCAATGTCTCGCAACACTAAACAAGCAATGCTCGATAGGATAGATCGCAAAAGGAAGAGGGTTACAAGGGAAAAACTGCAAGGTATACCTGCGATGATGGTGGTGGTGGTGGTGGTAGCCGAAATCGATCTCGAAGGAGGGCGCGGAGCGGCGCCCGGTCTGGGATCCGGTTGGATCGGACTGTGGACCGGCTGGTTCGGTTGGTGACCGGTCGGCCGGGTGCTGGGCCGGCTGGTCCGGTCTGGGGGCCGGTTGATCGGCTTCTCAACCGGGTTTCGCGGTTTCTCTCTCCTGTTCTTCCCCAAACCAAAACCAAAAGAGCAAATCGACGGGAAACGATGGAATTGGAGGCTAAAAGTTGGGGAAATAGTAGATCAAGCACAGCAACACCGAATCCACGGACCAAAACCACTCAAAACTCAACCAAATCACAGATCCGTCCAAAGGCAATTTGGGGCTATTTTTGGGGATTTTTTGGAAAAAAATTTCTAGAAACGAAATCGGGTGGGTGGAGGGTCAAAATCGCGGTAACCAAGAGCTGCTGATACCATATGATGAGATCTGAGATCTAGGGGTTGGCCCGATCTCGCGATTTGACCCAAGATCCAAGGGGAAAAGGTGGGAGAGCGCGAGGAACACGAAGAACACGAAGAACACCGGTACTCACGCACGCACACCAACCCGATACACCCGATACTTACCCCCGTGGCTCGATGGACCACGCCAATAGAATCACCCGGAAGAGGCACGCGGCAAAATCCCCGGTGAGAGATTGGTGTTGGAGAAGAAGAGATTGGTGAGGGAGAGAGAGAGTAGCTTGTACTAGAATCTCACTCAACAATATCTAAATCAACAACAAGGATGCCTTGATTACAGAGGGATGCTTGTCCAAGATGGATGCTAACCCTAGGGAGACTAAGCTCAAAGTTGGTTTAAGCTCAAAATTATGTCTAAGGGGTAAAGGAGGGGTCCTGGGTCCTTATATAGGCATACATGGCCAGCAAGGCGAAAAGGTACAAAAGTGGATAACTTAGGCAGTTTGGTGGAGCAATCCCGTCGGATCCGGTCTGGGGCCGGTCAGACCGGGCTGGGGACCGGGCGGCCCGGTCGTGGGGCCGATCGACCGGTCGCCAACCGGAAACCTCGCAGATTTCCGTCCGGTTGGTTTCCGGTACGAGCTCGTGGGAAATCCGGTTGGCGACCGGTTGACCGGGCCTGGGACCGGGTGGTCCGGTCTGGGGTCCGGTCCGACCGGGTTCTGGGCCGGCCATCGTCTTCTCTTCCTTCGAGTGCTTCACGTGACGTCGGGTCCAGCTTCGTGTCCATCTTCATGTCCCGTTGTTCCTCTCCTTCCCTTGACCATGGTGCGTCCTCCCCTCCGGGGTCTTGATGCTCCTTGTACCTAATGACACAAAGCACATCGGCATGAGGTAGCATTCCATACAAAGGTGTACCGAGATCAAGGCTGGTGAGGAGCGAGTTCACCTTATCATGTAGAGCTTTAACTCGAGCCCGCGTCATTGGTCCACTTGGGGGACTTGTTGGTCTTGATGTAGTGTCGTCGGTGAGCGGGGCTACATCACAAGCAAATTACTGCCACAAACCACAGGCACTGAATACTCATACAAAGAAGCAACCAAAAACTCACACCAATAGTCTGCATTACCAAACACACTAGCCAAAAGAAGAGGAGAAACAACCCCTCTGGTCAACAAGGAGGAATTACTGATCATTGGAACCATCTGTGGGTTCAGCTCCCTTTGGATCAGCTTCAAGCTGCTCCTTTGTCAACTTTCCTGGTGCTATGCCCAAAGCAACCCCCACTCTCTGCATGACATGTAAAGGAGTGACTGGAATGTGATGCTCTGCATGACCTGCAGTTTCCTCTTCCTCCTTATCTTGCATATTATCAGCCTCATCTGATGAACTATTCACCAACAACAGTTTAGATCTGCTTTTCTTCTTGATCTTTGGCTCAGTTGTCAACATAGGTTGTGGCCTATACCCCTCGTTGTTAAGACAACTTCTAGTGAACCTCCTTTCAGTCAGTTGTACCACTGGAGTAGCACCTCTCTTAGGCCTCCTTTTCTTTCGTGTGGAGAGTGTTAGAGACAAATCAACTGTCTGCACAGACTATGCACCAGCACCTATCTTTGGGCGCTCATCCTCCTGTAGCAATAAGCTACAGTTCATACCCATCTTGCTCTTACCCTAAACAGATTTTTCAAGAAAAGAAAACAAAGATCCTTGCACTGGGGCAGCAATGTACTTGGACATCATAACTGGCAGTAACCTGCCCCTCAGTCTATTCCATTGCATCACAGGTGGTAAATCAGGCCCAACAAAGCAGAGAGACACTTCACAGTGCATAATCTGAATATTAACATTGACATTACCATGCTGCTGCTGGGGGATTTCCATGGCCAACATATTAACTGATGAGCCAGAAGAATCAGATAGATTGACCACCATAGACTCCTGCTCCTGCTCCTCTTGCTGCATGTTATCCATCTGCTCAGGCTGGTTCCCATTACCTTGTTCTGCAACATTATCAGGGAAATTCCGCACTGCATCCCATCCTATCTCAGGGTATTGAGGATTCACAAAGAGGTTCTGGTTTGGCATCATCTCACCAGGGAAAGGATGTGGATTGCCATCCAAAGGCATTGGATCTTCATTAGCTGGCAAGACCTCTGCAAAGTCAGCTGAAAGAATATATACAGGTGCAGTCCAGGATTCCTTAACACCACCAATAATTGCAAATTTCCCAAACACCACATCCCTGGGAACCAATTGAGGAGAAGGAAACGAGGCATAAACAAGAACTCTGTCTTTTACTGAATCATTGATATTCTAGGTGTGATATTGACCAAAAGTTGCAATAGCATTAGCAATATCCAGGTTATTTCTATAATTTGGGTGTACCCCCAAGAACATAAGCCAACCCCTTCGAAACCCTAGCGTTGCTCGATGATTCTGAGGTGCTTCTCCAACATGCAAGAAACACAGTGATCTATTTTGAATCTGATACTGCCCATGCTGTACCAGCGCATTAACAGAGTTGGGGCTACTAATCTCATACATACCAACACCAAACAAACTAGGTTGAATCGAGATAACATGTCGCTGCAAAGGACCAACCAAGAAAGTATGCACCTGCTCCCTCCAGAACTCTTCCCCCTGCGGTGGCGGTGGAGGATCAAGTGTAGCAATGCAGAAGGATTGATGTTGTGGCGGTGGATCTTGCGCGGCTTAGTAGTACGTGCGAGGAAGCCGAGTTGGACCACCATCGATGATCTGATGTCCCCACGGCAGCCATGGCAAAGGATCAACTTCGAAATTCGCCATCGGTGGAGACGGAGCAACAAAGGAGGAGGGAGATGGCAAACTATGTGGACTCTGCTCGTTGGCTAAAGCATCCGGCAAATTTAATGCCGTCTCCCCTGCCTTGGAAGACGAACTGACAAACTCTTCTGTCGGCCCAATAGCAGTATCCTTGTCCGAGCCCAACTCCCCTTCTTGTGCGTTTTTGGGGACCCAACACTTACCCGAAAAGGCCTTAATGGATAAGCAATTTCTTTTAATATGTCCATAGTTAAAGCAGCCACGACAACGGATGTTATTAATACAATCTTTAGTAGCATGACTCATACTAAGACATCGTTGACACTTCCATACTTGAAACACCATATCATCCACCATCCGATGAAATGGATCCTCATCCTCCTCAAATTGTTCAGCCCTTCCACTTGGATTAACACTATTTGCTTCAGTGACAACGGGAGTAACTTCTTCCTCTCTTATCTTTCCATGATGGATCGGCATAGTAGTACCAAAAGAAATAACTGGAGTAGACAGGGTTTCATACAAATGTAAATCAGCAGAACTAGAAGCCTCAGCAGCATAACCCTTTTTGGCTTCATAATGAATTTCTTCCGCAAAAACTAACTTCTTGTTGAGTGGAGCAGTATGCTTAAGAGCTGGCTTTGGAGCTAGAAAATTGAGGGCATTCATACCCATTTTGACCCTTCTCCTCGAAGGACTAACTAGAGTCCACTGCTGATTACTATCATGCTGCCAATGCTCAAAATCCCTCTTCCAATTTGGACCCCCATCACTCCACAAGTGAAAATAGCATTTGAACTTCTCAGAAATAAATATCCTCTTTTGGATGATATAAAAGCCAACTTCTTTACTAGCCACTCTGAAAGAGAAAACTCTATCCCTCAACTGAGTCACATTAAGAGAACCACAAAAACCACCCAAAGCTGCCTCCAAGGCTAAGGCCACATTTTCTTCAACCATTCTGAAAGTTGCTCTCCCAAAAGAAACAACCAAAGAGAAAAAAGTCTTCCCATTTAAAGGATGAACAGTACTTGAAAACCTTCTCAAAACCTTCTTGGCAAAATTTTCCCAAGCTTTAAAATCTAATCCCAGAGTAATAGCAGTATGCATTGCAAAAGAAGGGCTAGATAGTTGAGGTTCAGAAATAGCCGGCATAGGAGAATCAGTAGTATCATCCAAAACTTCAACAGGTAAAGAGACCTTCATCCCTGGCTTATCAGCTAAGACATCCACATGATCCCTTTGATGAT
The DNA here is from genome assembly GCF_022539505.1 of Lolium rigidum. Taxonomy (NCBI): domain Eukaryota; kingdom Viridiplantae; phylum Streptophyta; class Magnoliopsida; order Poales; family Poaceae; genus Lolium; species Lolium rigidum. The sequence goes on along the minus strand of NC_061510.1, from coordinate 183,778,106 downwards.
CCATGTGACAATTCATAACATCAGAGACAAATACTGAATGAACCCTAACCACATGGTACGGAAAGCTCACCTTGGAACCTGTCTTGTAACAAGGTTCCAACCGAAGCACTTGAACAACAATCGGCTCATCTTTTGCATTAATCAGGACAAGCCAACCATTGGAGGGCCAGAACTTCAAAGTACCATCATAAAACTTCATACGTCCAGGATCAAGATCTTTCCTTGTGGAATAAGAAACCTTCCAGATCAGGATGGTATCCTCACTCCGACATTCATGCGGGCTAGGTTGGCCAGATCGTAAGACCTCAGAATGAGACTGATCATAGGCACTCAGCTGCGAGATCTGCTCACCAACATTCACCAGATGACAGGGAAACTCCACCGACATACTCATCAAGATACAAACATCAATAGGAACGATCTTGGCATCGGCAGTAGTACCATCTGCATCTAGGAGAACTAGGCGGCGACGATCAGAGTGGAGGAGGATGTTACCAGAGTGGATCGACTTACACTTCTTCTGCAGCAAAGTAGAGTACTTCACTGCCCATCGCCCAGCTATCAGATCCGATTGGGCCTCCTCCAAATGACAGCCCTGAATTGGATCGTCAGACACCACCTTCGAAGAGATCGCCGGAGAAGACATGAGATCTAGGGGAAATATGTCGAAAGGATATGGATGTGTAGAGGAGGGAACGCCGGAGAACATGATTGGAATGGAAATGGAGAATCACCAGAGATCAAAGAGATCGCCGGTGCAAGGTGTTCTAGGGTTTAGGAGGCGACGTGGAGGGAGCCATTTTTTTCATCTTGTACCGGGTTAGATGTTATTCAACATGATCGATATAGGCCATGTATATATTAATTGGTGTTAATCTACGGTTAGCTGCTATATATAGAGCATGTTTCTATTAGATCGGGTTATAACTAGTATAGTTTAGGGTTATGTGTTTTAATTAAGTAGGGTTTGATTAGCTAGGGTTAGTTATATATATATGGTTTAGGGTTAATGCATGGCACATTTAATTTAATTAGAGGACCGCGAGGCACCCCTGGCCTGCTTCATGCACAATTAAGTGTCGTTGGCCTATATATAGGGTTTAATTAGGGTTTAGGGTTTAGGGTTAGCTAGGGTTAGGGTTAGGGTTAGGGTTAGGGTTTAGGGTTTAGGGTTTAGTGTTTTGGGTGTTTAGGGTTTAGGGTTTAGGGTTTAGGGATTAGGGTTTTAGGGTTTAAGGTTTAGGGATCATCGATCGAGTGCGTACACACATTATTAGAGGCACCCGCGCCTTTGCGCATAAAGTGCATGCGTATATATGTGTGTTTTTTTTTGCCACCAACGATACATAGATCGAGATCGAGAGAGAGAGAGAGAGATTGAAATCCCCAAGAATATGTTCAAATATATATTAAAATATATGCATGAATGCATGGTAGGCCATGCATGCACACTAATTATATATATATATATATTGTGAGGCAACTTAATCAAATGTACGTGTTTTCATTCGAGAACTTCTCAAAATTCAAGTTAATTAATTTATCAATGCTAATTAGTTAGGGTTTAGGGTTAGGGTTTAGGGTTTAGGGTTAGGGTTTAGGGTTTTATTAGAGTTTAATTTTAACTTGTTGTGAATTAAAATACAACTTTTTTATTTGTGTGTGAATTAATCAAAACTAGATCAATCGAGTGCGCACACACATGAATTATTAGAGGCACCCGCGCCTTTGCGCATAAAGTGCATGCATATGTGTGTTGTTCTGGCCACCAACGATAGATCGAGAGAGAGAGAGAGAGAGATTGAAATCCCCCAGAATTAATATGTTCAAATATATATACAAATATATGCATGCATGGTATATATATTGCTATAGGCCATATATCGGGAAGCAAGTTTTTTCGAGAACTCTTCGAAATATATATATTCAAGTTTACCTATGCTAAATGTACACTAGTGCACATATTTATAGATGACCCCCTTGATCGTCCATATGCAAGTTTTTTTGAGAACTTTCAAAATTAAATACAACTTTATCGATGCTAATCGAAACTACTATTGCACACATTACAAGACCCCGACCCTTGCGCAAGTGTGTTTGCCACCATCTATAGATTGAATCACAAGAATGTTTATACACATGTGGTATGCCATATTATATCGTGAAGCAAGTTTTTTCGAGAACTTGTCAAAATTCAAGTTTATCGGTGCTAATGGAATCTAGCTAGTGCACATTAATTAGAGGACACCCCCTTTCGCAAGTGTTGGCCATATATAAAGTTTGAATCCCAAAATGTTCATATATGCATGATATAGGAAAACAATCGCGAAACAAGTCACTTGAATATATTGTCAAAATTCAAGCTTATCAGTGCTAATGGAAACTAGTGCACACTAGAGGACCCCGTTGCGCAAGTATTGGCCATCTATATATAGTTTGAATCCCAATAATGTTCATACATTATTGGGATATGTGTAAAGCAATTTTTCCCGAGAACTTGTCAAGATTCAAATTTACCAGTGCTAATGGAAACTAGTGCACATTAGAGGACCCCCTTGCACAAGTGTTGGCCATCTATATATAATATGAATCCCAATAATGTTCAGACATGATAGGGCATATGTGTGAAGAAATTTTTCTGAGAACTTGTCAAGATTCAAATTTATCAGTGCTAATGGAAACTAGTGCACATTAGAGGACCCCCTTGCACACGTGTTGGCCATCTATGTATAGTCTGAATCCCAATAATGTTCATACATGATAGGCCGTATGTGAATCAATTTTTTCTTCCAAGAACTTGTCAAGATTCAAATTTATCTGTGCTAATGGAAACTAGTGCGCACTAGACGAGCCCCTTGCGCAAGTGCTGGCCATTACATATAGTTTAAATCTCAAGAATGTTCATACATGATAGGCCATATGTGCAAAGGAATTTTTTCCCGTGAACTTGTCAAAATTCAAGTTTATCGGTGCCAATGGAAACTAGTCCAAAAAATTACATAGAGGTCCAAAAGAACTAGACAATAACAAATAGGAGCTGCAACTTTACAAAAAGGACCCCAAAACATATAGAAGAAAAGCAATCGAGTCCTTTTCGACCGCACATCAGATCTCTGCTCCGCATCCTTTCCAGCAACTCCGTCGCCGGGGATGCACCACCAGGACGAAGGAGAAGAAGGGCCTCAGCAACGACATATTGGCTCTGAGAAGGGCCGCTGAAAGGCCAAGATGTGCACGGGAAAGACGGATGACGCCGTCGTATGCCCCGAGCTTGTGAACATTAGCAGCTTGACTACCCCATTGGCCAGATCTGAAGCACTAACCAAAGCAAGCCTCGCCGTTAGCGCCATCACCTTAATGGCACTAGATCGGGGTTTGGCTGGGAAGATCCGCCAGATCTGATCCGCCAGATTCACCATTGGCCAGATCTGAAGCCGATGACGAGATCCCCGACTGCATTGCGCCATTCTCCTCATGGGAAACACTGGACCTAAGCTTACAACAACACTAACTCCCTCGGATCCAAATTAGCTGACTCAACTTTGCTTATCTAAATATGGATGTATCCACACATGTTTTTACTCTAGATACATACACATCTAATTAAAGTTGAATCAATTAATTTAGATCGGAGGGTGTACGATATACATAGAGAAGTCGGCCTCGTCTCCACCTTGGGGAAGAACATTATTTTTGTCGTTCTGCTCGTAGCTTGAAACTGAAAATTTTGGCCGCGCGCCAAATCATCCCGCCGCATCCATTCGAAAATCCCGTGACCAGTTTTACCCTTTTAACCCTGGTCCGGAAGCTACAACCCACCGACCATGGAGGGCTCATTTGGTAACAATGAAATATCTTGCTGAGATCCCGAACTGTCAACACCCGGATTTTTAGGTCCGGATGCCTATTATGTCATTCATCGCAATCCCAGGATAATGTTGTTGCGAGGCATAATAGTCGAATATCACAATCATTATTTATTACAAGCCATAATGTCTTACAATATTGAATCACATGATTCATCTTACACAAATAGTTGATCTCTCAATCAACATACATACACAAGTTCATACATAGCGGAAGCGTAATAGTAAATGGACTCTCTAGTCCACATGCCAACATTTGACGTCAGAAACCCCTAGTTGTCGTAGGCGTCCTGCTGGTCATCCTCGTGATAGTTCTGTTCATCATCGTACTCTGGCCATTTGAATAGCCAGGGACAAAGCCGTAAGTACTTTAAGTACTTGCAAACTAATACTAATGTAAAATGCCAAGTAAAGGTACTAAGCGCTAGTTTAATTTGCATAAGCCAAAGTTTAGTTCACAAGCTTGGATCATGTGCTAACTAACTTAAGTGGGAACATTAGTGTCATTCCCACAACATGGGTATAGTTCCAACAAGTCACCAAGTCACCATTCACATTTACTAAAGTTTTCAAAAATCTGACACCGGAAACTGTATGGCCCTTCCAACCGTCCGTAACCGTGGACACGGCTATTCGAATAGATTTACACTCTGCAGAGGTTGCACACTTGTGCCACAACATTTGATTTCATCCGTCGGAATAACTCCGAGTCACCGTAACACGATACGCGGATCATCAACCATAACCTTTCACTTACACATCCTAGTATGAGCACCTCTCCCCATGAGCTTGGCCTCCCGGTGAAAACCAACTCGTTAACCTGGGAACTGCACAGGGCTTGGCCATACAATTTCACCTCAATTCACATCATATCTTAACAACGGAGGCAGCCTCGGCATAACCCCTATGATGTGTGTTCAGAGGGAACCCATACTAAAATCTATAAACTTCCAGTTAAGCCCTACCCATAATCAGGTATTGTGGGGGTACTCGAAAATTGGAAAGGTATCGCATTCAAACCAATATCAGGATTTTGATCAAAAATCACTATCTTCTCTTGTTCACATTCAACCTCAACTCATTCAATGGAATGTTTCATCATCCCAAGGTTTCAAATTCAACCATTCATATGTTCCCATCTAGAGTAGCCAAGTTTTAGTATTTTAGCACTAGCACTAATCATGAGGGGTGCTACATTGCTTTGCTATCTATAAGACTAATTTTGCTACTCTAGTAGTTGTATTCACCTATACCATTTGATCTCAACTCCTTTTGAAAACACAACAAGTAAAACTTGTATGGTATAAAAGTAGGATAGGATTGTATGAAGACAGATAAGAATCATGGTGCCTTGCCCAAGGAGGGCTTTGCACTTTGCAAGAGTATTAGCTTGCCTTGGTAGTTCTCTAGGTTTTCTTCTTCCTCTTCTGGGTAGAATTCTCCTTCCTCTTGATAATCTCCGGTGCTAGCGTCTAAATTTGAATACGAGGTATAATCACTAAGCAAGCTCAAAAGCTATACTAAGCACATCATTACTTCACACAAACTATGCTAAGCACACACATAAAATAATTAGGTGCATTGGTTTTCTTTATTAAAGAAAAGTGATTTCCTTTCATGGCATATGTAGTTAATAGATTTCCATTTAGTTCTTGAGAAAAATAATTTCCTCTCATTGAAATCTTCTTAAGATTTAACTTCTCAAATAATCATACATGAATTCATATTGACCTAAGTCAAACATTCATTATCATTATTTGAGAAAATGATTTAAATGAGGTATGTCACCTCATACCATTTTATAATTCTATAAATGATTTAAATCTCCAAATATTCATATAGGAGGGTTTGGACCAGGGGTACAAACATCACATGAATTCATTTGGGACAAGATTTAAATGAAGTAAAATACTTCATATGCTTTACATAATAGTTTTGGACAATATCACTTAGCTAATCTAGCCATATTGTCCATTAATTAAACTAGGGCATGATCATGCAAAGTGACCACACCATTTTCTTGCAGAAATAATTAGTGTAAGTCAAATGTGAGCTATTGGAGTTGGAATTAATTAAATATCTATTTTGGTTGATTTTTAATAATTATTTGAATATGAAAAAGTCCCTGCCTTCTTCTTTTTATCATTTTATTTCCACAATAGATCTCGAGGTGAGACCAGCGGCATATTGTAGATCTTTTTACTAGCTGTCCAAATATATAAAGTTTGTTAAATTTGGCCAAGCCAAACAGATTCTATGAATTTTCAAAGTTGGGTTCTGTATTGAATTTAAACTAAATTTGTTTAAACAAAGTTTGAAATAAAAAGGCCGGCGGGAAAACTAACTGGGCCCAAACGTTTAAAACGGCCCATGGCCAGCCCACCACGCATCTGTGCACGCGCGGGCCGCCTGACAGTGGGCTCCACCCGTCAGCGACACTTAACTGCCGAAGCGGTATGGACTAACGTGGGGCGTTGGATTAGATCGCGATCTAACGGCGTACAGGCATCGTCGTCGACGGCGAGAGAGAAGTTCGCCGGCGGCGCAGGTAGGGGTCGGAGGGCTTATGGTGGCTCCAGCTAGGGTTGGCAGTATGCTCGACGAGGTTGTGGACGACGGCGAGGCTCCTGGTAGCAGTGGCGTCGCTTGGGGAGGCCTGGATCGACGGCGATTGCTGCAGAGCTTCCGCGGCAGTGATGCGTCGATTGGCCTTGCTCCGGCGACGATTGAGGTGGCTACTGGTGCTGGGCGAGGCGGTGGTGAGTGGTGATCATGGTGGTGTGCTTGGATTGTCGAGGGGAGGCCTCTATTTATAGGCGAGCGTGGGTGCTGGGGTGCTGCGGCGAGGTCGACAAGGGCGCGGCTTCTCCGAGGGTCTAGGGAGCTAGGCGGCGACGCGGTCGTGTTCACGACATCACCGCGGTCCTCGGGGCGTCAACGGCGTGGTCAATGGTGGCGTACGGTGGTCGGGCGGGCGCGTGTACGGTCGCGGCCGTGGCGGGCGCGTTCGTCCTCTCCGGCGGCCGTGGTCGCCAAGGCATGACGTCGGCGTGTCCGGCGAGCTCCGCGTGGCGAGAAGGGTACCACGGCGCGCGGATATGGTCGGGGTACGGCGAGATTTGGCGGGCGCCGCGTGGCCGTGTCGCGCGCGTCCGTGCGCCAGTGACGTCGCCCATGCCGCTCGCGGCGTACCTGGGCGCGCGTCGTCCGGGGCTTGTCGGCGTCCTCGCGATCGTCGGCGAGTACGGGCGATCTCAGCAAGGCGTGGGCTACGTGTTGGACATGGTGGCCGTGGCGATGGTGAAGAGAGAAAGGGGGAGGCGTGTCGAAGGCGACGTGGCCGGCATGGCCATGGCTGGCCATGATCTGGTCGTGTCCATGGCGTGCTCTGGCCTGGGCTAGGTAGGGTTAGGTCAGGGGAGTAGGGCTAGGTCAAGTGGGGTTCAAGGTTTGGCCAGGTTTGATCACATTTTGAATTTTGTGAATCTTACATATGTTTCAATGTCTCATCTTCTCTTGATCATAACTCTTGATCCATACTGAATTTGATATCATGATCTTTACAAAAGTTGTTCACCTTGTTGTGTACTTGGATGACATGCAAAGAGTTGGATTTGTTTAGTTTAGAAATTTTGAAATAGAGAGGCTCAAAGTGGTGACCAGACTATAAAAGTCAGAAATGACCATTATCATATGTGATCATATTTTCAATTTTGAATTTGGTTCAAATGGTGTAGCTTTGATTCCAAATGTTGTAATTACTCTTTAATATCATATTATAATTATTGGTGAAGATTAAATGGGTCTAGGGTAAAATTTACAAAAATGACATGGACCATATGTTAGGGTTTTTAGGGTTTTAATAATATTTGATTTCTTTCTCTCTTTTGATGGATTTGTTTTATGATGATTACTTGATCATTCTAGGGTTTTGGAACTCATTACATATACAAGATAACAATCATCATGGCATATCACTCAAAATGCACAAGTCCTATGCAGGGTACTATATGCAAAGTAAAAGTTTTTGTTGGTTCTGAATTTTGGATACTTTGAATTGTTCTTCTTCCTTCATTTGAAATTTGAGATGTTACAAACCCTTCCCCCTTACAAAAGATCTCGTCCCGAGATCTTAAAGAAAATTAGGTGCTAAAGAGATCTGGGTATTCCTTCTTCATATCTTCCTCTCGCTCCCAAGTGGCTTCATCTTCGGTATGATTACTCCACTGTATCTTCAGGAACTTGATGCTTCTGGTGCGGGTGGTTCTGTATGCTTCTTCCAAGATGCGAATCGGCACCTCGCGGTATGTTAGATCTTGATTGATATCCACTGAACGGTGATCGATGTTCTTGAACACTTCGGTCTTCTCCGGGACTTCAAGACACTTCCGAAGGAGTGAGATGTGAAACACGTCGTGCACCGCCGACATTTCTTCAGGCAACTCCAGTTGATAAGATACTTCTCCTCGGCGACTCAGAACCTTGAAGGGTCCGACATATCGGGGTGCAAGTTTTCCTTTCAGCTGAAATCTCTGCATTCCTTTTAGGGGGGATACTTTAAGATAGACGAAATCTCCGATCTCAAAGGTCATCTCCCGGCGTCTCTTGTCGGCGTAACTCTTCTGCCTGGACTGCGCCGTCTTGAGGTACTCGCGAATCTTGTGCACCTTCTCTTCAGCTACACGAAGTACATCAGGTCCAAAGACTTGACTTTCTCTGACTTCCGACCAGTTCAGGGGGGTACGACACTTCCTTCCGTACAGAGCTTCAAAGGGGCCATCTGTAAACTGGCTTGGTAACTGTTGTTGTACGAGAACTCTGCGTACGGCAAGTAGTCTTCCCACTTAGATCCATATTCCAATACACATGCTCTCAGCATGTCTTCCAGTATCTGGTTGACTCTTTCTGTCTGTCCATCAGTCTGCGGGTGATAGGCGGTGCTGAAATTCAGGCGGGTTCCTAGTCCTTCATGCACCTTCTGCCAGAATCTTGAGGTGAATTGTGATCCTCTATCTGACACTATTGACTTCGGGGTTCCGTGCAGAGCGACTATTCTAGAGATGTACAGCTCAGCTAACTTTGGGCCTTGGTAGGTGGTCTTAACAGCGATGAAATGGGCTACCTTGGTCAATCTATCGACCACCACCCATATGGAATCATTTCCTTTGCTGGATTTGGGCAAACCTGTGATAAAGTCCATTCCTACAGAGTCCCACTTCCATTCTGGAATCTGTAGTGGTTGCAGCAGTCCTGCGGGTCGCTGATGTTCTGCCTTGACTCGCTGACAGATATCACACTTGGCGATGTAGCTTCCGATCTCCCTCTTCATACCATGCCACCAAAATTGTTCCTTCAAGTCTTGATACATCTTGGTACCTCCGGGGTGAATAGAGTATAAGGTGTCATGGGCTTCCTTCAGAATAACTTGCTTCAACTCTGAGTCTGACGGGACACACAGGCGTCCGTTGTACCAAAGGACTCCTTCTTCATCTACGGTGAATCCCGGTGCTTTCCCTGCGGCTATCTGGGTCTTGATTCCATCAATGCTGGCATTCCCCTTCTGAGCTTCCTTGATCTGACCAATCAAGGTGGGTTGTAGCTCCATGCTGGCTAGGAATCCTTCACTGACTAACTCCATTCTAAACTGCTCAAACTCCTGGTATAGGCTGGGTTGTTCTTCGGCTATCATTGAGTTTAACTGACACGGCAGTCTACTCAACGCATCCGCTACCACATTGGCCTTGCCGGGGTGGTAGTGGATCTCCATATCATAATCTTTGATCAGTTCCAACCATCTTCTTTGCCTCATGTTCAGCTCCTTCTGGGTAAAGATATACTTCAGGCTCTTGTGATCCGAATAGATCTCGCGAGCGATTACCCATGAGGTAATGACGCCACACCTTCAGTGCTAAAACTACGGCTGCGAGCTCGAGGTCATGGGTGGGGTAGTTCTGCTCATGTTGCTTCAGTTGCCGGGACAGATAAGATATCACTTTGCCTTCTTGCATAAGCACACATCCGAGACCAATCTTGGATGCATCGCAGTAAACGTCAAAGGGTTTGGTGATGTCCGGCATGATCAGAATTGGGGTTGAGGTCAGTCTAAGCTTGAGTTGTTGGAAACTCTCCTCACATTTGTCAGTCCATTCGAACTTCTTGTCCTTCTTCAACAGTTGGGTCATTGGTCGAGCGATGCTCGAAAAGCCTTCTACAAATCTGCGGTAATATCCGGCTAATCCAAGAAAAGCGCGGACCTCGGTCTGGGTGGTTGGGGCTTTCCATTCTGCAACAGTCTTGATCTTGGCGGGATCTACGGCTATTCCTCCTGCAGACAAGATATGTCCCAGGAATCCTACTTCCTTCAGCCAAAACTCACATTTGCTGAACTTAGCATACAGCTTATCCTCTCTAAGGGTTTCCAGGACAGCTTCTAGGTGTTGTTCATGTTCTTCCTCAGACTTGGAGTAGATGAGGATGT
>NC_061510.1:183757333-183767662 GCF_022539505.1 Lolium rigidum | reverse complement strand
AGGATTTTGACCCAGGGAACGCATGACAGTTCCCAGCTCCTTAGTGGTCACTAGTAGAAAACCTCTCATCCATCTAAGCCATTGGTACCGGTTCCCTTACGAACCGGTACCAATGGGGCCATTTGTACCGGTTTGAGGGCTCAGGTGGGCGAGGAGCTTTGGTACCGGTTTGGGAGGGGCTTTGCACCGGTTCGTGTTAGGAACCGGTACGAAAGGTCTTCGGCCAAAATTCAGACGCGTGGTGGGGCCCGGGCTGGACCTTTGGTACCGGTTCGTAACACGAACCGGTACCAAAGGGTACCCAGCCATATCAAATCGCCCAGCATCGCCCGAGCCCCCCGCCGTGGCTCTCATTTTTCTCTTCTTCCTCACACTCTAAATTTTTCTCCACCTCTCACACTCCAATAATCTTTATTTTTCTCCACCATTTTAACAAGATTAACGACCTCCATCTATCCAAGGGTTAGCAATATCATCCTTTCTTCCGGCGTTCCTAATTTAGCTCATTTCTTTGGTAGTTTAACTCGTACTATTTTTCTAGTGCTAGCAAGGTGTTTGATGAAATGCCTAAGTTACGGATTTTACTTTTTTATAATCAATTTGAGCTGAAATTATGGTATATTTTGTAGGTTTTAATTAGTATCATCCCCGTCCTCACCGCCGTCGATCGCTAGCGTCGTCCCCTAGCCTGCACCGTACAACCTCGGTGAGCCTCTTCTTTTTTATAAAAAAAAACTTAGTTTTATGTGATGAACTTGAATATTAGTTAAGTTGGTCACTCATATATCCATGATGTTGTGTACTTAATGATTTTTGATATACATATAAAATGCAGATGAGTCGACAATGGATGTACGGTGACCGGTGCCATCCCGAGTTCATTACTCGGCATGCATTACTTTCTCAACGTGGCTGAGGCAAACAGGCAGTCGAATGGTTTCATGTATTGTCCATGTAGTTCCTGTAAGAATATGAAGGATTACTCTACCTCGAAGACCCTTCACGTCCACCTGCCGGAGAATGGTTTCATGCCCAGCTATAATTGTTGGACCAAGCACGGAGAAAGAGGGGTTATATTGGAAGACAACGAAGAAGAAGAGGATAGTGACAACTATCCCAGCTTATTCACTGAAGACGGTGGTAGTAGAATTGGGGAAGACGAAGCTGAAGAAGAGCTCATTTTCGATGAGCCGATTTTTGATGACCCGGATGACGATTTGGGTCGGGCCATTCTTGATGCGAAGATGAACTGCGGAAATGAAAAGGAGAGGTTGAAGTTGGAGAAAATGTTAGAGGATCACAACAAACTGTTGTACCCAAATTGCGAAAATGGTCAGAAAAAGCTGGGTACCACGCTGGAATTGCTGCGAGTGGAAGGCGCAGAATGGTACTTCCGACAAGGGATTTGAAAAGTTGCTGAAAATAATAAAGAAGATGCTTCCAGGGGAGAACGTGTTGCCCTCTAGCACGTACGAAGCAAAGAAGGTTGTCTGCCCTCTAGGATTAGAGGTGCAGAAGATACATGCATGCATCAATGACTCGCATCCTCTACCGCGGGGAGTACGAGAATTTGAATGCATGCCCGGTATGTAGTGCATTGAGGTATAAGATCAGAGCGAGATGACCCCGGTGATGTTGAGGGTGAGTCCACCCCCAGGAAGAGGGTTCCTGCGAAGGTGATGTGGTATGCTCCTATAATACCACGGTTGAAACGTTTGTTCCGGAACAAAGAGCATGCCAAGTTGTTGCGATGGCACAAAGAGGACCGTAAGAAAGATGTGATGCTCGAGACACCCCGCCGACGGGTCGCAGTGGAGAAAATCGACGAGAGTTCAAGTCATTTTCGGATGACGCAAGGAACTTAAGATTTGGTCTAAGTACGGATGGCTTTAATCCTTTCGGGGAGCAGTAGCTCCAGCCATAGCACCTGGCCGGTGACTCTATGTATCTATAACCTTCCTCCTTGGTTGTGCATGAAGCGGAAGTTCATTATGATGCCGGTGCTCATCCGGGGCCCGAAGCAACCCGGCAACGACATTGATGTGTACCTGAGGCCATTGGTTGAAGAACTTTTAGAGTTGTGGCGTGACGAAGGTGTACCTGTGTGGGATGAGCACGAACAAAAGGAATTTAACCTACGAGCGTTGTTATTTGTAACCATCAATGATTGGCCTGCTCTTGGTAACATTTCGGGCGGTCAAACAAGGGATACAATGCATGCACACACTCGTTTAGGTGAGACCGATAGTATTTATTTGGGAAACAAGAATGTGTACCGGGCATCGTCGATTTCTTCCAAAACAACATCACGTAAGAAAGAGAGGAAAGCATTTCGGAGGTGAGGCAGATAACCGAACCAAGCCTACCCGCCCTAATGGGGAAGTTATATATGATATGGTCAAGGATTTAGAAGTGATCTTTGGAAAGGGTCCCGGCGGACAATCTATATGACCCTGTACCATCGCCGCCATCTGACTATGTGCGTTCTATTGAAAGGTCGTATGACAAGATGATCGAGGCGACAAAACCCGTTCAATCGGGTATCAGGGAGATAAAAGGGATACACCAAGTCTACCAGCTCGGACAACAACCCGTTCAATCGGTCGACCCTCTCAAGGTGTTTGACGGGAAGACCGTTCAAAGTTCTCGACAAGACGGAACTGATTACGCCTTAGCTGAACGAGCATATCAGTTTGTTCAAGGGAAAGATTTGGTCGAGAATGTCGGGAAGGTACCAACAAGTATGCGTAACTTGCATTCGTGGTACCTTAAGGCCTCAAAGGAAGGGATCGAGACTATCATGGTGCGAGTTAGGGAAGAGCACTACTTCCGTGAGTACTGTGTGAACGTTGACTTCGCCGAACTCTTTCAGTTATACAATCTCCGGGCCCTCGACAAATCAATCATCAGCTGCTATTGTCTCGTAAGTGATTTATTTATTTAATTTGAGAAGTCGTTCATTGTCCGCAGATTATAATCTTTTGTGCGCTATATTATGCAAATCGAAGATGCTCGAATGCAAAAGGGACGATATCACGGACATTGGGTTCATTGACCCGAACACAATGCATGTCAAAACCATAGACAATCCCCTCTATAACAAGGATACACCGCAGACTTTGCTAAGGTTTTTGAAGCGACAACGTGACAAAAAGCTAATACTTTGGCCTTACAACTTCGAGTGAGTCTTACCTGTCTTATAACACATTATATTTTGCTCACCGTATGTCAAAATTTTAACTAATGACTACATATTGAAACGTGCGTAGGTTTCACTTTATTCTTCTCGTCATCAATTTGGAAATTGGAGAAGTTGAAGTCTTGGACTCACTAAGCAAAGAAAAGGATCTATATGTGTCTTGTTTTTTAATGCTCAGAAGGTAATTTTAATTCTTATCGGTTTGTTTCGTTAATTTCCCGCTTTGAACTAATTGATGACTCTTTTATGCATTTTCTTTTGTCGAGCAGCGTATGGCAAACTTTCATCAAGGAAGATACGTCCCGTGAATGGCCACCGAAGCTGCGATGGCGTGCGAAAGTAAGTAGTACTACCTAGGTCCACACACCTTTCAATTATCATACTTGACTATTGTTTGATTGAATTATATTCTTGTAAAGAAATGCCCGCAACAACCTCTGGGGACCGATCTCTGTGGATTCTTTGTTTGCGAGTACATCCGCAGAATTGTCAACGAGAGAACGAATAATGAAAGAAATAAAGAGGTACAAAAACAATCTTCACAAATTTGTTTTGTTATCATAAGTTGTGCTGAGTTTCAGTAATAGTTGTTTCATGTATTCATTTGTATCTTATTCTTTTATGGTTGGCAAGAAAGCGGAACAAGCTCTCAATCGATGACCGCTTCATAGCAATAGGCGAGGAATTGGCGGGATTTTTCCTTCGGGACGTCATACCACAACTCGCAGAGCACCACTATGAATGAAGATGTATATGTTACATATATAGTTGACTCGAAGAGTACCACTATGCTACATGTAATAGACATATATAGAGTACGCCTCGGAGAGCACAACTATGCATGAAGATCGATCTTCATGCATAGTGCTACTTAATTTGCGATCTTATGCAATAACATGTGTGTTATATTATATGCACCAACTTGCTATGCATCATCTTGATCTTCATGTACTACCTAAACCCAAACGCGTTTCTGGTGCATCGACGCGATATGAAACAAACCGATATCCCTAAACCTCTCCAAAACCCTAAAAAGCCAATTCTGCTCGCGGCGCAGATTTGGGCAAATTCCCTGCCGCGGGGGAACCTTTGGTACCGGTTCGTATTACCAACCGGTACCAAAGATCCTTAGCCCTGAGCTCTCCTGGTGGCCCACGTGGAGGCCCGTTTTATACCGGTTCGTAAGCAACCGGTACGAAAGGGGGGGGGGCTTTAGTGCCGAATAATTTGTACCGGTTGCAAAACCGGTACGAATGCCCCTCTGGAACCGGTACGCATGAGAGATTTTCTACTAGTGGGTAATGCAACCTGCAAAGAATGCATGACAGTAATGTTATTCAACTCCAGGACTTGTTCAGCTCTTAGGTATCACTATGTATGGTCAAGATCATCAATTTGTGTCTGTCTATAATTCTATATGAACAGATAAAACAAAAGAAACAACTGTCTAAGACCAAAACCAAATCTAATAGAGGCCGATTGCACCAATTAATCTCCTCCATGACGTTCTCATCCTCTCCGAATTACCCAGTTCAGCACCCAACGAATCAATAGAAATTTGGAGCCCAAAATCAAGAGCAGAGAGAGGGGCAGATATATTAGTCTCACTGTGGGAGCGGTCGCCGCCGAATTGATGAGCGCAGCACCAGCAAGAGAGCGGCGTGGATGGTCCCGTGCGCGCAGGTGGCGCTGCTGCTCGCGTCAGTGCACGCTGCCGGAGTGCGGCCCGGAGCCGGCGATGGATGCCGGGGGCGGAGCTGGTGCTGCGCGCGTCACTGGCGCGGATGAGGCCGTTTCTTCACCCGGGTGGCCGGCCCCTTCGATGCAGGGGAGAGGTGCGGGGGCTGGGTGTGGATGGCCCCGTGCGGTCGTCGGAAGCCATCACCACCGCGCGCGACTCGTCTCCATCTCGCCTCACGGTCAGGTCGGCCAAGGGAGCTCCTCCATACTCGTTTGACTGCACGAGGGGGATCATGTGGCTACCGGCGAGGATGTCGACGAGCGCCGCGCTGGAGAGGCGGCGAGGCCCAGGAACAGGATTCCTCCCGTGACGCTGCTCTCCAATCGAACCTCCCAGGAGCGGAATCGAGCCTGCCGTGCACGACGGTGGAGGCCTGCCGCCGCTGCCCTCCAATTGACGAGCAGGGGCGGAATCGAGCCTGCCCTGCTCGACGATGGAGGCCTAGCTCGAGCACGAGGTAGGGGAGGAGGGAGACGCGAGGTAGGGGAGGAGGAAGTACTAAGAGAGAAGAGAGAGGAACCAGAAAGAGCGCATCGGGTCGAACACAACAGACAACAACAAAAAAGATTCGCTTTAACACCGTATGTTGCCGTTAGTTCAGAAGTGGGATGGTGGAATCTCAAAGGAAATCCAACAATGGGTGATGGGTGCTCACGTATACACGCGGTAACCAAATCCACTCTCCAAAATCATATATGAACCAGGCTAGGGCTTGCCTTTGTCCCTGACAAACCAATATGGATCTTCGGAGATCCCATGCTTGACTTGTTCGTCGATGGCTAAGAATTGATCATCGGTGTTGTTGATCTTCATCGTCTCAGACTTGTACTCTATCGATCGCGAAGAAGCAAACACCGGAAAGGTAAATCAACAATCAACACATGGCATAATGCAATGCGCATACAAGTATGAATGATATGTCATATTACTGGAATTGAATAAACCCTAGGTGCATCATCAGATTAAAGGGGTTCCGGCATCGGACCCCGACATATGAGAGGGGTGTATTAGGGTTTTCTACTAAGCTCCACATTTAATGGGTTCAATCATGTATGAAACATGTATAAACAAATAGGAAATGTTTTTCTGATCAAATTGATATATAATTTTATATTTTTCTGATTTAATATGAATTATTTATCAATTACTGAAAATAAAACAGAATTAAAGAAAAGGAAATATGACATCACGCTAACGTCAGCATGACGTCGGCGCGTCCATGAGCTCACTGTGAGCTCTAGTCGAGCTCCAATCGGCCGACTCGGCCTGCGATTGAGGCGCGCGAGGGGGGAAGACACGAGGCGACGCGGGGAACCTTTGGGTGGCGGCGCCGCCCGCTAAATGTCGCCGGAGCGACGTCGGCGGCGAGCTCGCGCGGCAGAACTCACGGGCTCTCGACGCGGGGACGAACCAGAGGGAGAGAGAGTGCACGGAGGGGCGCGTTAGCACCGTGAGCTCACCATGAGCACGGCGAGCTTGGCGGCAAGGCAGGGGATGGCCGGAATCGGCGAGGACGGCGGTGACCGGCGAGCTCGGGCTCCGCCCGATTGAGGCGATTGGGAGTTCCCCGGCATGTGCTGCTTAGCGGAGGAGGAAGAGGGCGTCGAGGCGGAGCTCCTGGCGGTGTCGGCTGAACGCGGGGAGGCGCAGAACAGCGGCGACGGCGAGCGGTCGTGGCTACGGTTTGGGCGGACCTCGCAGAGAAGAGGGAAAAAGGAGGGGGAGGGGTTTGCTGCGGCGGCGGGGCGGCCTAAATAGGCGCTGGGGGCGGCGGGAAGGATCCCGGCGGCCGGCGCCATCGGGCGGCCACGGGCGAGCCAGGCAGCTCTGGCCCTGCCTGCTTGGGGAAGAAGACAAGGGGGGTTTTGCAAAAATCACCCTGTACTTATGGGGTTTCTTTGGAAAAATAAAAACAGGGAAAAAATTAGATAGATTGGGGTATTTTGAACCAGATTTTGAGGGGATTTTTGCACAATTGTTTAAATAGAGCAAACAACAACATTGGCAACATTGTTGCAGACCTTTTTAGTGCAAAATTTTACAAATCAAATGCAGATGCATGCATGCATGCTTATGAACAACTTAGCAACATTATTTGATTAACAAACATGGGATGTTACAGTTACCCTTCTGGTTTGGCCTGGGCAGGGTTACGGACGCCATCGTTCATCTTCAGGACTCTTAGTCCAATTTGTATCTTGTCCATACTCGACGTATTCGATCTTCTGTATGGTTTGTATCTTTGTATTGTATATTTTTATCTTGACTCGTTGGAGTCGTTGTTGTAATTGTTTTTGTGGGCTCTATTGTAAACCTGTTGTAATGTTACTGCTCGTGGTAATTCCTCTGGCATCACGTGTGTGCTTTGTTGCGCACATCGTGTCGGAGGGCGTCTTTGAATCGATATCGTGCGGATTTCGGCGGGATCGCTGTAATCCTCACGGTACCAGTTCTGGGGGCGTCACACCAAGGTCTATGCCACAGTCTAGACAAGCTTCCTTTTGCATCACTATAGTCATGAAACTTTTTACTCGTATCCAACACCAATCAACTTATTTGAAATAACTCTCAGAGATGAAATACGATATGGACCAGAGAGCTAATCTTACATAAATAAGGAATACTAACGAGGTCTGAACAAAATTCAAGTGAAAGAACAAGAGCTAAATGCAGTACTAGAAAACTAGAACACTCGCAGAACAATAACACCGAAAACTAGAGCAGGTCTTTCTCCAAAACAAATGTGCCAGGATCCAACATATGCTACAGCAATAAGAAAAACAAAACAAAAATAAAGACGCTCCAAGAACAACACATAGCGTATGAAGCAATAAAAATATAGCGCATGGAGAGATAACCTATTGCTTTGTTGATGAAGAGGGGATGCCTTGGGCATCCCCAAGCTTTGACGCTTGTACCTCTTGAATATTTCTAGGGGGTGCAGGGGCATCCCCAAGCTTGAGATTTTGTCCTTTCTTCATCTCATCACATCATTCTTCTCTCCCTACACTTGAAAACTTCCTTCATACAAAACTTCACACAATTCTCTATTAGCAGCATTAGTACAATCAAAATAAAAAAATCCACTTGGGTTCAGTTCTAACATATATCAAACATCTATTAAAGCATTAGCTACTGTAGCAACTCTTCAAAAAGCTCTTTGATCAAAAGAACTAAAAAGAAAGAGATTAAGAGGCAAATGCAAATAGTGCAGAAATCTTTCAAAACAGAACATCACGTAAAGATCGATGTGGTGACCCAGCATACCACTGCATGGTGTAGTATGCAAGTCGTTGACATAACACCAATGAAACATCGTTCCGCTAGTATTACATCGCTCAGAGCGGTACAACAGAAACATATGCGGGTCCAAGGCATGTCTATAGAATTACATACAGACTCGTAGTCTAATCCTATCATGAACTCTATCTATAGAGGATTTGACTAGCTATAGAGGCTATGATTGAGTTCTAGCTAAATAGGAGCTAGGTTTAGGGAGCTAATTCCCTTCTATTGCTAATCTAGGTTTTCTCCTTGTTGGATGTGGTAGTTGACTCTTCTGACAAGGTCATGTCCCTTGAAGTAGTTGTGACTCCCCGGTGAAAGGACATTGATGCCGCCTAGAGGGGGGGGGTGAATAGGCGGTTTAAATTTTTTACGAATATGGCTTAATAAATGCGGAATAAAACTAGCGTTTAATTTGTCAAGCACAAAACCTATATAACTAGGGTTCACCTATGTGCACCAACAACTTATGCTAAGCAATACAAGCAACTATGTGATAGCAAGATATATAACTTCAAGCACGAAGGCTATCACAAAGTAAAGTGCATAAGTAAAGAGCTCGGGTATAGGAATAACCGAAGTGACGCGGAGACAACGATGTATCCTGAAGTTCACACTCTTGCGAGTGCTACTCTCCGTTGGAGCGGTGTGGAGGACAAGTCACTCCAAATGCTCGAAGGCCACCGTATTCTCCTCGAGAATTCCCACCAAAAGGGATGTCCTCGATCCACTATGGAACCTTAGGGTGGTCACCGAACCCGCACAAAGCTTGGGGATATCTCCACTGAATGGATCGTAGCGAACAAGAGGGGGGGTGAATGGTTGCTACGTCAAGTTTTAGTCTTTTTCAATTTTAGTGCAACGGAAGATAAAGGCGATTGCTTTAGTGGTGTTGGTGATCCTACAATGATTCTAGAACAAGTGCAACAAGCAAAGGAATAACACAAGATAGTAAGAGTAAGGAGCGGGACAACCGGAGGGCGCGGAGACGAGGCGAGTTTTGTTTCCCGCAGTTCCTCCCACAAAAGGGAGTACGTCTGCGTTGAGGAGGTGCTAGCCTCACACAAGAGGCTAGACGGCCACACCACGAAGGAAGGCCTCACCTTCTTCCTCGAGAGAGCTCTACGAAGGTGCTCCCCCTTCTCCACTAAGGCACCGGTCAAGGCGGTGATTCCTTCACAAGGTTGGGGCGAGCTCCACACCACAAGGAGGCTCCCAACAATCCATGGAGCTAGTACACCACCAAGCTAGCCTCCATGGATGCACTTCCTCCAATGTCCCACAATAGGAACCCTAACACCAAGATCCACTAAGGAATAGAAAGTATTGGTGAAATCTCTCTTGGTAGAACTATAGATCGAGGTCTCCTCCACCACTCCTCAAAATTTGAGCAAGATTGGTTGGATGGTTGGGGAGATCCTCAAGGTTTAAGTTCAGCAACAATGGAGAAGAGAGAGAGAGAAGAGATAAAAACGAGTTGGGGAAGAAGGGGCCCTTAAATAGGCTCCTCCAAATCCAACCGTTATGTCCAGTTTTTGCCTAAGCGGTACTACCGCTTCTGGGAAGCGGTACTACCGCTCTGAGTTCGAATTCCCCAGATCTGGTCCATGTGGACGCAGAGCGATACTACCGCTAGAGGTACCGCTCGAGGTACCGCAATGGGGTCCAAACCTTACTAGATCCAAAGCGGTACCGGAGCGGTACTGCCGTAACTAGTTACGGTACCTGGGTGGTACCATGGGCGGTACTACCGCTCGGGAGCGGTACTACCGCTCCAGGTACCGCAGAGGTACCGTAACTCGTACTGAGGGACAATTCCAGCACAGAACTCAGAGCAGTACCGTGGGGCGGTACCTATAGGGGTAGCGGTACTACCGCTACAGGTACCGGTAGTACCGGCCTGGCTAAAACTGGTTTTCTTCCCTTTTTCTCTCCAGCCATGTCATGTGGGGACCCCAGACTAGCTGTCCGAAATACCCTGTTATGTATACAGTTCACGTTCCCATGATCAGTGTGCCGTGAACACATAACCGAACTGATATCAAATTACATCATCCTTTACAAAACGGAATAAGAAAATTACAATAAGGTCACATGACCCATC
>NC_061510.1:183699504-183757233 GCF_022539505.1 Lolium rigidum | reverse complement strand
CTTCAAGGCATGATCAATGAGTCTGCAACAAAACAGATACGTCCGAGCTCACGTCATCCTCGACAAGTCTTCAGATCATTGAATCCTCCCCTTGATGGTGATGTTAAAATAAATGTTGATGTTGCTCTGGCTCGCTATGACGACCGTGGGGTGGTAGCTGCAATTTGTCGTAGATCGGATGGTGTTTATTTGGGTTCATCAGCTCTTGATTGCCCTGGTTTTTCAGAGCCAGCCATATTGGAAAGAATTGCTTATAAGGAAGGCCTTGCCCTCGTTGCCGATCTCCAAGAAACAAGATGTGTCATAACTTCAGATTGCCAAGAGGTTATCACAACGAAGAAGCATGACTGCCATCCTGCAGGAAACAAAATTCTGGAGTGAAGCTTTTATTGATGTTAGATTCATTCATGAAAATACAGTTTCTTTAGAATGCAATTATGTGTTTCTTTTAAGAGATTTCTATTTTCGTGCCCTCGGGTCCTTAGTTGTACTCAGTTTTCCCCAGCCCCTTAGTTTTTCCTCAGTTTTCCCCAAGCCTTTGTCTAAAACCCGCAGAACAAGCTCAGACGGAAGGAATCCGTTTATTTGAACGTTCTGGGCTGACGTGTTGCGCTGCGTCATCTGTGGGGCCGCGTCGTCTGTGGGGCCGCGTCGTGTGGGGTTGGTAGGAAGGTACCGCGTGGGACAGCACGAGACCGTGTTTGGTTGTACGTGAGAGCTGGGTTTTGTCTCTCTCGGCCCAATTTGGCATTTTTAAGAGCACCTTTTCCCCTCTTTCTCTCTCTGTCTATTTCACCAAATTAGTATCAAATCTAGAGAAGCTTCTATTTCTGTCTTTCTTCAATTATTTATGCCTTTTGGCCCTCGTTTTTTGCCCAATATGGCAGCAAATCTAGTAGCAAATCTAGAAGCTAGTATATGATAAATTCACAGCAGCATAATTAGAAAACTAAGTATAATACATAAACTGCATACAACAGCCAAAAGCAGCCAATAACGTTGTTAATGTTCACGACAAACTAAGCTGGAAAAAATACAAGACGCACGCAATGTATAGACAACAAGAAGATTAGGATACCCCAGGATGAATGAATTTGTTCTTCATTCCTCATATATTTCTTCGTCGCTCCATTCGTGCATTACCCCAAGGAAATATTCATTGACCTCCTTCTGTCTGCAGTGTGCGGCCAATACATCCTCCAAACGGTATGGCCTGTGTTCATTTCTCATACCGTTGTTTCCTATTCTATCCACACGTAGTGGCCACTCATCCCAGGCCTTTGTATCATGAAAGTACTCTCTGATATAACCCAAATCCGCGTAGTAGATGCAGCCAGGTCGAAGTGTCGGGTGCACTCTGATGTCGACGGAGATACACCGGATATAATTCACGAAGAAGGTATTACTGCCAATGTTACTGACCGGATGGAGAGAGTGGCTCTGAGTGTCCACACGGTACACCAATGGTTTGCCCGCCAAAGGCATGTTGACCAACAACACAAGCAGCAGATCACCATCCGACTTCACAAGGTAGAACTTGTCATTTCCAAGTTCTGGAAATGAAATTAGTGTCTCCGTCTTGACAGTGCTCGCGCGCTGCTGCAACTGTACATTGGTGCACACTATTCTTCTGGACTCCAAATTGTCCACAGCTATTTCATACAGTTCACCATTGAACGGGGTAATGCAACGCAGACTATGGTTCTCGATCGAAATCTTTCTTATCCCCAATCATCATATATATCCTTAGTTGGAGTGCTCTCATCGACCCAACCAATTTCCGGCGGGTAATGTGCGGCAACGAAGACCATAGTCGGGGATTTGATTACAGCGACTGAATCCAGAAAAACAGATGGCATATGCGCCTCAAACATAGTGTTCGATTTCTTTGTGAGTGGGTTCAGAAGCCGTATCTTGTGCGTCGGGTTCCTCTGGGCAAGCACGATGACGCCACGGCAAAAGCCGACGAAGTAGTATCTAAAATATATTGATGAAGATAACATTCAGCACTAAGATGTTTAAGATTGAAAATAAAAAGGTAGATTAACCCTATAGATATGGAGGAATTTGAACCTTGCATGAACTTCCGATAGATCTATTGTGACGTAGCGTGATGTCCCGAGTTGGAGGAAGGTGAACTTAGTGACGCGTGGAAGGGCGTGGTCTAGCATGATCCATTCGTGCAGGTGCACGTCGGGCTCAGGTAAACCTGAGCGCCAATTTCTACAGACTTGCCTCATAGCAGAGTAGGTGTCCGCGTACTCCTCGTTCGCCGATAAGCATTCGCCGATCTTGTGAACTGGTCCATCAGCCGAGAGAGAGGCCCGGTTCACGGAGGCGCCGCGCTTGGATGCGCCGCCCTCGGAGGCGACGGGCTCGGCGGCGACGGGCTCGGCGGCGACGGGCTCGGATGCGACGGGCTCGGAGGCGACGGCCGCCGGCGCATTCTTCTTCTCCATCACCGGCAGGGTAGCGCGCGTACGGCGGTTGGGGTTTTTTCGATTTGGAGAAGTTGATGGGACGTGAGAGGCGTGGTTTCGTGCGTGAGCGAGAATGAGACGTACTGTGTGCAGAGGGCGGGAGAGAGGGGCTTACGCGTCCTAAATGTGACCCACGTCCTACGCGTCCACTATTGCACGTCTGCACCGCGACACGCGTCAACAACGGCACGTCTTCCACTTCTGCACCGCAACACGCGTCCTCGAGTCTAACCCTGGAAATTTAGATATACTCAGGTATACCCTCGAGTCATATACTAGCATTTTTTTGTGCTCAGTTTTCGCCTTGAGTGCTAATACTGGCTAGTGCAATATACTCAGTTTTACTCTCAAGTGGCTGGTCAACAGAGAGTCAACAAATGGGATTAACTAGTTAAATGAGTTATTTAATGTGCAAAAAATTCCGAAAAAGAGTGGCACTTACTCATGGAGTCTTTAGCACAAATTACCACTTCTCAAATCATAGATAAATCATAGATAAATCAATTGTTACCACAAATTGCCACTTCTCAAATCACCTAGTAGCTATGAAGGTGCATGGTTTTCCACAATAAGCCCTACCCAAAACAGCTTTCCCCAAAACATACTTTGTCTGAGTGAGGCCATAATTTCCACACTCATGTATATTTGTATTGCAAATAGTTTGAGGTAGGCCAAGATGGGTTTCATTGTACCAAACACGCATTTTCCATTTTTTAAATCTCATATTTGAATCCCTTAGTCTGTTTACTACTCACTTGCCCTTGGTTTCTTGATACTACTCAGTTTTGCCCTCTCCCTTCACAAATTCTCACAGACACCCAACTTTGCCCTGATTGGTCGAGCCGATGTCACGCGGATCGTGCCCGCCGACCGTTGATCGTAGGATTTAACGGACAGGATAACCCCTATCTCTCTCTCTCTGGTTGGGGCCACCACCCTCTCTCTCTCTGTCGGCGGTTAGCTTCCACCCTCTATGTATGCTTAAGGGCGGTTACCCAGTACGCTAAAGTTTGGTTTTCTGCATTATTTTTCACGAGCTAAATTATAAACTCCTTAGGCATTATTTTTCACGCAAAAAATGATACACCATCACCATTTCTTGTAGCCATTACTTTGCACGCAAAAAATCCCAAAATGATAGACCATCACCAATTTGTTGTAGCCATTACTTTTCACGCAAAAAATGATACACCATCACCAATTTGTTGTAGCCATTACTTTTCACGCAAAAAATGATACACCATCACCAATTTGTTGTAGCCATTACTTTTCACGCAAAAAATGATACACCATCACCAATTTGTTGTAGCCATTACTTTTCACGTAAAAAATGATACACCATCACCAATTTGTTGTAGCCATTACTTTTCACGCAAAAAATGATACACCATCACCCATTTCTTGTAGCCATTATTTTTTTAGGCATTACTTTTCACGGTAAAATGATAAACTAAATCACGAAGTTCCATTTCCGTCAAGATAGTCCGCATTACTTTTTTGTTGAGATATATACCCCCACAACGGTCATCTCCTCCTTAATTTATTTTGTAAACCCCCACAACGGTCATCTCCTCCTTAATTTATTGTGTAAACCCCCACAACGGTCACCTCCTCCTTAATTTATTGTGTAAACCCCTACAACGGTCATCTCTCCCTTATAAACACCCACAACGGCCATCCCTTGTGTCAATAGGTTCTGCCTCTCTCTTCTTCGTTCACATACACTTGGTCCATTAACATGGCTTCCACGTCTCGGACGCGGACCGGGAGGGGAAGGGGAAGGGGAAGGGGAAGGGGTGGCCGGGGTGGTGGATCATCATCATTGCCACCACCACCGTCAACACTGCCATTGATCATAGAGGAGTTCTTCATCGTCGTCTATGAAGACCCTTTGGTCAAGAAGGTATGTACGCGTTCCCACATATATGATGCATGTGATTAATTATGGGCATGTTCTAAAAAACCTTTAATTTCAAACAATCGGCGCTCGATCTCTTTGCAGGCACTCCCAAAAAAATTTGCGGACTATCTTGACGGCCAGGAGCCAGCTAAGGTGTATCTGCGAGCAGCTGACTGCGGTCCTCGTCTCTGTACCGTGGAGGTCCTATTTGATGGACAAGGTCGGATGTATCTTGACAAGGGCTGGGAGAATTTCGCCATCGCGCACGGTGTGGATTTCGGCTGCTACGTACACTTCAAATATGAAGGCGATCATGTGCTCACAGTGAAGGTGTTCGACGGAACAATGTGCAGGAAGTACTACTACTCAGACGACAAAGATACTGACAATGAAAGCGATGACGACGTGAAGCCATGCATCCATCCCCTTTAGATAAGGGGATTATGACCAAGAATATATATGTAGTTTCATATGCATTGATTTAGAGATCTAGCTATTTTCTATATATTTAGAGATCTAGCTATTTTCTATATATTATGCACAATGTTTAGCATAAGAGTCACTTTAGATTAAGCTACGAAAATAATCACCTGCCATGGGCTGAGGCGGCCCCACAAAGAGGCTCTATATTATATTCTCTAAATAAATAGACAACCCCAGCGGTCATTGGCTGCGGAGGCCCCACAGAGCGGCAATATATGATTTTATATAAATAAATAGACGACCCCACTGGTCATTGGCTGCGGCAGCCCCACAGAGCGGCAAATATATGCCTTTTCCTGAAAAATAGATGACCCCACTGGTCATTGGCTGCGGCAGCCCCTCAGAGCGGCAATATATGACTTTTCCTGAAAAATAGATGACCCCACTGGTCATTGGCTGCGGCAGCCCTATAGAGCGGCCCCATTTGTCATTGGCAGCACCGCGTATACAATCAGGAAATAAAACGGCCCACGCGTCAGCGATAGATGGATGGCTACGCGTCAGCACGAGACGGGTCAGAGAGGAACGGCCCTCTGTGCAGCCCCACCCGTCAGATTAACGGTAACGGTAAGGCCTCTGACCTAACGGCAATCCTCCCGTCCGAGCGTCTGCGAGGGGTTTCAAACTAGAGGGAGGGGAAAACTGAGGAAAAACTAAGGAGCTGGGGAAAACTGAGCACAACTAAGGACCCGAGGGCACGAAAATAGAAATCCCTTCTTTTAACTAAAGGAAACAAGAAGTCCACCTATAGAATACTATGTCTATGTTTTGTTCAAAGAAATTAGGGCAGCTTGATATGTCATACTCCTATGCTTCTCCTGATTTTCACTTCCTTAGTGAAGGATGCTCGTGTTGTCACACTGTCTAATCTTTCTAACTGCATTTGCGTTGTAGAATTACTTCCCTGCAACACATCCTGTTATGAACCTTCCTGAATTGCTGTAGCTTTTGAAAGATTACCAAAGATGCTCATGGATTCAATTAGTATGGGAAAAGATGGTACACAAATCAGAGTATTTGGAAGAAAGGCGTCCAGGCTGTTCTCGTGTTGGTGTGCCAAGAACAATCTTGCCAGAAGATGTGACAGAACCAACAACAGGGATCAAGTTCCCTTCCCTTCTTGAGGACAATTCAAACCGAACCGCAGTACCTTCTTCAGGTAACAGTTCAGGACTATTTAGGTGGTCCTTATCTCACACGGTATCTCTATCTCAAGAAATGTGAACTGGAAAATTGAACTGAAACTCGAGTTTAAACTGCAGTAGCTTCTTCAGGTAACAGTTCAGGACGATAGCGATCTTGTTAAGGGTAGGACGGCTATCTTTTCCAGGGAGCAGAGGACCTCGCCGTCGCAGCAGCTGGTGGTGTAGTGGCGCATGGAGGAGGCAGCGAGGAGCAACGGCGCAGCGGAGGACTGATGTCTACGCACGCTTCTATTCCTGTAGACAGTGTTGGCCCTCCAAGAGCAGAGATTTGTAGAACAGCAGCAAGTTTCCCTTAATTGAATCACCCAAGGTTTATCGAACTCAGGGAGGTAGAGGTCAGAGATGGTCCTCTCAAGCAACCCTGCAATTAAGATACAAGAAGTCTCTTGTGTCCCAACACACCTAATACACTTGTCAGATGTATAGGTGCACTAGTTCGGCGAAGAGATAGTGAAATACAAGTATAATGGATGATTGTAAGTAGCAATTGCAATCTGAAATAAAGATAGCAGCAAGTAAACATGTAGCAGAACTTGTTGGAAACGGTGTTTCAATGCTTAAAAACAAGGCCTAGGGATCCTACTTTCACTAGTGGACACTCTCAACATTGCAATCATAATTGAATATAAATAAGCACTTCATCATGCTATTCTGAATTACTCTCTGGCGGGATAACGAACACTAATTCACCGTGTAGGGCTGCAAAGCAAACCTTAAAGATGTATTCCCAAGTACTAATAAACACCCCACGATGTCACTGTGAGCATTCATAGGAGGTACTCACACACCACAATTTCATAGAGACATCCAACTCAAATCATAACCCAGTGAACAAGTATTCTGTGAAATATAGCCTAAGAGACCCACACGGTGCACATACTGTCACCTTTACACACGTGGGACAAGGAGTCGGAGATCACATAACTAAAATCCACTTGAATAGCATAACGACATCTACATTACAAAGCTCATCATATGGATCTCAATCATGCAAGGCAGCTCATGAGATCATTGTATTGAAGTACATGGGAGAGAGAGATGAACCACATAGCTACCGGTAGAGCCCTTAGCCTCGGGAGAGAACTACTCCCTCCTCATCATGGGAGACAGCATCGGCGATGAAGATGGCGGTGGTGTCGATGGAGATGGCTTCCGGGGGCAATTCCCCGTCCCGGCGGCGTGCCGGAACAGAGACTTCTGTCCCCCGAAACGGAGTTTCGCGATGGCGGCGGCGTCCCTGGAGTCTTTCTGGAGTTTCGTCAATTGTTGTAGGGTTTTTGCGTCGCGAGGGATTATATAGGCGAAGAGGCGGCGTCGGTGGAGTCCCGAGGGGCCCACACCATAGGGTGGGGCGGGCTCCCTCCTGGCCGCGCCGGCTGATGGGGAGGAGGCCC
The DNA here is from genome assembly GCF_022539505.1 of Lolium rigidum. NCBI lineage: Eukaryota > Viridiplantae > Streptophyta > Magnoliopsida > Poales > Poaceae > Lolium > Lolium rigidum. The sequence continues at coordinate 183,749,771 of NC_061510.1, read as the reverse complement.
TGGGCCTCCTCTGGCCTGGCCCTTCTAGCTCCGTGAGTCTTCTGGCGGAATAGAATTTATGTGATTTTTCTGGATTTTTCCAAGCACTTTGGTTTTTGGGCCTTTTCTGCAATAAACAGACATAATAAACAGAAACTGGCACTGTGGCATCTTGTTAATAGGTTAGTCCAATAAATGCCATAATATGATATAAAGTGCATATAAAACATGTAGGTATTGTCATAAAACTAGCATGGAACATCAGAAATTATAGATACGTTGGAGACGTATCAAGCATCCCCAAGCTTAGTTCCTACTCGCCCTCGAGTAGGTAAACGATAACAAGGATAATTTCTGAAGTGACATTCTAGTATCATAATCTTGATCAATACTATTGTAAAGTATATGAGATGAATGAAGTGATTCGAAGCAATGGTAAAGATAATGACTAAACAACTGAATCATATAGCAAAGACTTTTCATGAATAGTACTTTCAAGACAAGCATCAATAAGACTTGCATAGGAGTTAACTCATAAAGCAATAAATTCTTAGTACAAAGTTTTGAAGCAACACAAAGGAAGATATAAGTTTCAGCAGTTGCTTTCAACTTCAACATGTATATCTCATGGATAATTGTCAACACAAAGTAATGATGAATGCAAATAAGCAAGTATGTAAGAATCAATGCACACAGTTGACACAAGTGTTTTCTTCTAAGATAGAAAGAAGTAGGTAAACTGACTCAACATAAAGTAAAAGAATGGCCCTTCGCAGAGGGAAGCATGGATTACTATTTTTGTGCTAGAGATTGTATTTTGTAAACATAGAAACAATTTTGTCAACGGTAGTAATAATTCATATGTGTTATGCATAAGACATCTTATAAGTTGCAAGCCTCATGCATCAAATACCAATAGTGCTCGCACCTTGTCCTAATTAGTTCGGATTTCCAAGGATTATCATTGCATTACATATGTTTCTACCAAGTGTCACAAAGGGGTACCTCTATGCCGCCTGTACAAAGGTCCAAGGAGATAGATCGCATTTGATTTCTCGTTTTTGATAAATCTCAACTAAGGACATCCATACCGGGACAACATATAAAACAGATAATGGACTCCTCTTTAATGCATAAGCATTCAACAACATATAATATTCTCATAAGAGATTTGAGGATTAGTGTCCAAACTGAAACTTCCACCATGATTCATGGCTTTAGTTAGCGGCCCAATGTTCTTCTCTAACAATATGCATACTAAAACCATTTGATCATCATAAATCACCCTTACTTCAGACAAGACGAACATGCATAGCAACTCACATGATATTCAACAAAAGTGTAATAGTTGATGGCGTCCCCAGAAACATGGTTACCGCTCAACAAGCAACTTATAAGAAATAAGATACATAGCAACATATTCAATACCACAATAGTTTTTAAGGCTATTTTCCCATGAGCTATGTATTGCAAAGACAAAGAATGAAATTTTAAAGATAGCACTCAAGTAATTTACTTTGGAATGGCAGAGAAATACCACATAGTAGGTAGGTATGGTGGACACAAATGGCATAGGTTTTGGCTCAAGGTTTTGGATGCACGAGAAGTATTTCCTCTCAGTTCAAGGCTTTGGCTAGCAAGGTTGTTTGAAGCAAACACAAGTATGAACCGGTACAGCAAAACTTACATAAGAACATATTGCAAGCATTATTAGACTCTACACTGTCTTCCTTGTTGTTCAAACACTTCACCAGAAAATATGTAGACTTTAGAGAGACCAATCATGCAAACCAAATTTCAACAAGCTCTATGGTAGTTCTTCATTAATAGGTGCAAAGTACATGATGCAAGAGCTTAAACATGATCTATGAGAGCTCAAAACAATTGCCAAGTATCAAATTATTCAAGACCATATACCATTTACCACATGAAGCATTTTCTGTTTCCAACCAAATAGCAATAAGTGAAGCGATCAACTTTCGCCATTGAACATTAAAAGTAAAAGCGAAGAACACTAGTGTTCTTATGAAAAAGCGGAGCGTGTCTCTCTCCCACACATGGAATGCTAGGATCCGAGTTTATTCAAATAAAAAACAAAAATAAAAGCAAACAGACGCTCCAAGTAAAGCACATAAGATGTGATGGAATAAAAATATAGTTTCACTAGAGGTGACCTGATAAGTTGTCGATGAAGAAGGGGATGCCTTGGGCATCCCCAAGCTTAGATGCTTGAGTCTTCTTGAAATATGCAGGGATGAACCACGGGGCATCCCCAAGCTTAGACTTTTCACTCTTCTTGATCATATTGTATCATCCTCCTCTCTTGATCCTTGAAAACTTCCTCCACACCAAACTCAAAACAAACTCATTAGAGGGTTAGTGCATAATCAAAAATTCACATGTTCAGAGGTAACACAATCATTCCTAACACTTCTGGACATTACCCAAAGCTACTGAAAGTTAATGGAACAAAGAAATCCATTCAACATAGCAAAAGAGGGAATGTGAAATAAAAGGTAGAATTTGTCAAAACAGAACAGTCCGTAAAGACAATTTTTTTAGAGGCACTTAACAGGCTCAGATGAAAAAGCTCAAAACTAATGAAAGTTGCGTACATATCTGAGGATCACGCATGTAAATTGGCAGATTTTTTTGATTCTTCTACAAAGAGATCTACTCAAATTCGTGACAGGTAGAAATCTGTTTCTGCGCAACAATCCAAATCTAGTATCAACTTAACTATTAGAGACTTTACTTGGCACAACAATGCAATAAAGTAAAGATAAGGAGAGGTTGCTACAATAGTAACAACTTCCAAGACGCAACAAAACAGTAGCAAAATAAAAACATGGTTGTTACTGTTTTGTTGAGTCTTGGAAGTTGTTACTACTGTAGCAACATCTCCTTATCTTTACTTTATTGCATTGTTGTGCCAAGTAAAGTCTCTAATAGTAAAGTTGATACTAGATTTGGATTGCTGCACATAAACAGATTTCTTCCTGTCACGAATTTGCGTAAATCTCTCTGTAGAAGAATCCAAAAAATCTGCCAATTTACGTGCATGATCCTCAGATATGTACGCAACTTTCATTAGTGTTGAGCTTTTTCATCTGAGCCTGTTAAGTGCCACTAAAAAATTCAGTCTTTACAGACTGTTCTGTTTTGACAGATTCTGCCTTTTATTTCACATTGCCTCTTTTGCTATGTTGAATGGATTTATTTGTTCCATTAACTTTCAGTAGCTTTGTGCAATGTCCAGAAGTGTTAAGAATGATTATGTCACCTCTGAATATGTGAATTTTTGATTATGCACTAACCCTCTAATGAGTTTGTTTTAAGTTTGGTGTGGAGGAAGTTTTCAAGGATCAAGAGAGGAGGATGATACAATATGATCAAGAAGAGTGAAAAGTCTAAGCTTGGGGATGCCCCCGTGGTTCATCCCTGCATATTTCAAGAAGACTAAAGCATCTAAGATTGGGGATGCCCAAGGCATCCCCTTCTTCATCGACAACTTATCAGGTCACCTCTAATGAAACTATATTTTTATTCCGTCACATCTTATGTATTTTACTTGGAGCGTGTGTGTGCTTTTATTTTCGTTTTGTTATCTTAGTTCTCTGAATAAATTGGATCATACCTTGTGTGGGAGAGAGACACGCTCCGCTTTTTCATATGAACACTAGTGTTCTTCGCTTTTACTTTTAATGTTCAATGGCGAAAGTTGATCGCTTCACTTATTGCTATTTGGTTGGAAATAGAAAATGCTTCATGTGGTAGTTGGTATATTGTCTTGAATTATTTGATACTTGGCAATTGTTTTGAGCTCTCAAATAAATCATGTTTAAGCTCTTGCATCATGTAGTTGAAACCTATTAGTGGAGAACTACCGTAGAGCTTGTTGAAATATGGTTTGCATGATTGGTCTCTCTAAGGTCTAGATATTTTCTGGTAAAAGTGTTTGAGCAACAAGGAAGACAGTGTAGAGTCTTATAATGCTTGCAATATGTTCTTATGTAAGTTTTGCCGTACCGGTTCATACTTGTGTTTGCTTCAAATAACCTTGCTAGCCAAAGCCTTGTACTGAGAGGGAATGCTTCTCGTGCATCCAAAACCTTGAGCCAAAACCTATGCCATTTGTGTCCACCATATCTACCTACTATGTGGTATTTCCTGCCATTCCAAGTAAATATTTCATGTGCTACCTTTAAACAATTCAAAAGCTATTATCTCTTATTTGTGTCAATGTTTTATAGCTCATGAGGATGTATGTGGTGTTTTATCTTCTGATCTTGTCATTTACTTCTGACAGACTTTCACAATGGACTAGTGGCATATACATCCGCTTATCCAATAATTTTGCAAAAAGAGCTGGCAATGGGGTGCCCAGCCCCAATTAATTAACTTTCATTAATAATTCACTTCACATGTTTTGCCCTGATCTATTAGTAAGTAACTTAATTTTGCAAATAGACACTCCTTCATGGTATGTGAATGTTGGAAGGCACCCGAGGATTCGGTTAGCCATGGCTTGTGTAAGCAAAAGGTTGGGAGGAGTGTCATCAATAATGAAATAAAATACATGTGTAAACAAAAGAGAAGAGGGATGATCTACCTTGCTGGTAGAGATAACGTCCTTCATGGGAGCCTCTCTTGAAAGTCTGGTTGATAAGGTAGTTAGAGTACCCGCTACCATTCGTTGACAACAACAAACACCTCTCAAAACTTTACTTTTATGCTCTCTATATGATTTCAAAACTTGAAAAGCTCTAGCACATGATTTAATCCTTGCTTTCCTCTGCGAAGGGCCTTTCTTTTACTTTATGTTGAGTCAGTTTACCTACTCCTTTCTATCTTAGAAGCAAACACTTGTGTCAACTGTGTGCATTGATTCCTACATACTTGCTTATTTGCATTCATCATATTACTTTGTGTTGACAATTATCCATGAGATATACATGTTGAAGTTGAAAGCAACAGCTGAAACTTATATCTTCCTTTGTGTTGCTTCAAAACTTTGTACTAAGAATTTATTACTTTATGAGTTAACTCCTATGCAAGTCTTATTGATGCTTGTCTTGAAAGTACTATTCATGAAAAGTCTTTGCTATATGATTCAGTTGTTTAATCATTGTATTTACCATTGCTTCGAATCACTTCATTCATCTCATATGCTTTACAATAGTATTGATCAAGATTATGATAGTAGCATGTCACTTCAGAAATTATCCTTGTTATTGTTTACCTACTCGAGGGCGAGTAGGAACTAAGCTTGGGGATGCTTGATACGTCTCAAACGTATCTATAATTTCTTATGTTCCATGCTAGTTTTATGACAATACTCACATATTTTATATACACTTTATAATGATTTTATGCATTTTCCGGAACTAACCTATTAACAAGATGCTGAAGTGCCAGTTCCTGTTTTCTGCTGTTTTTGGTTTTAGAAATCTTACACATGAAATATTCTCGGAATTGGATGAAACAAAAGCCCACGATCTTATATTTCACGGAAGGTTCCAGAAGTCCGAAGGAGAGACAAAGATGGGCCAGGGGGCCCCCACACCATACCTGGGCGCGGGCCACCCCTTGGCCGCGCCACCAGGTGGGGAGGGCGCCCTGGTGCCCCTCCGAGGCCGCCCCTTCGCCTATATATGCCCCCAGATGCGAAAACCCTAAGAGGATAAGCCACGAGACGAGAAAAGTTACGCAGCCGCCGCCATCGCGAAGCCAAGTTCGGGGGACAGAAGTCTCTGTTCCGGCACGCCGCCGGGACGGGGAATTGCCCCCGAAATCCATCTCCATCGACGCCACCGCCATCTTCATCGCCATTGCTGTCTCCTATGATGAGGAGGGAGTAGTTCTCCCTCGAGGCTAAGGGCTCTACCGGTAGCTATGTGGTTAATCTCTCTCTCATGTACCTCAATACAATGATCTCATGAGCTGCCTTACATGATTGAGATCCATATGATGAGCTTTGTATCACTATTAATCTATGTGCTACTCTAGTGATGTTATTAAAGTAGTCTATTCCTCCTTCATGAGCTAAAGGTGACGGTGTGTGCATCATGTAGTACTTGTCGTAGGTTATGATTGTAATCTCTTGTAGATTATGGAGTTAACTATTACTATGATAGTATTGATGCGATCTATTCCCCCTTTCATAGCTATTGGTGACGGTGTGTATGCTATGTGTACTCGGTCTAAATTGCAACGGTCTATTATGCTCTAGAGGTTACTTAAATATGAACTCCGAATGTTGTGGAGCTTGTTAACTCCGGCTTGAGGGAGCTCTTGTAGCCCTACACAATGAATGGTGTTTGTTATCAAACAAGAGAGTGTATGTAGCACAAGTGAGGAGAAGTTATTTATTTGTTATGTGATCAATGTTGAGAGTGTCCACTAGTGAAAGTATGATCCTGATACGTCTCAAACGTATCTATAATTTCTTATGTTCCATGCTACTTTTATGATGATACTCACATGTTTTATACACATTATATGTCATTATTATGCATTTTCCGGCACTAACCTATTGACGAGATGCCGAAGAGCAGTTGTTGTTTTCTGCTGTTTTTGGTTTCAGAAATCCTACAAAGGAAATATTCTTGGAATTGGACGAAATCAACGCCCATGGGCTTATTTTTCCACGAAGCTTCCAGAAGACCGAGGGAGATACGAAGTGGGGCCACGAGGCGACGCCACACTAGGGCGGCGCGGCCTAAGGGGGGCCCACGCGGCCCTAGCGTGTGGGGCCCCCGTGACTCCTCCGACTCCGCCCTTCCGCCTACTTAAAGCCTTCGTCGCGAAACCCTCTGTACCGAGAGCCACGATACGGAAAACCTTCCAGAGACGCAGCCGCCGCCAATCCCATCTCGGGGATTCAGGAGATCGCCTCCGGCACCCCGCCGGAGAGGGGAATCATCTCCCGGAGGGCTCTTCATCGCCATGATCGCCTCCGGATCGATGTGTGAGTAGTTCACCCCTGGACTATGGGTCCATAGAAGTAGCTAGATGGTCGTCTTCTCCTCATTGTGCTATCATGTTAGATCTTGTGAGCTGCCTATCATGATCAAGATCATCTATTTGTAATGCTACATGTTCTGTTTGTTGGGATCCGATGAATATTGAATACTATGTCAAGTTGATTATCAATCTATCATATATGTTGTTTATGTTCTTGCATGCTCTCCGTTGTTAGTAGAGGCTCTGGCCAAGTTGATACTTGTAACTCCAAGAGGGAGTATTTATGCTCGATAGTGGGTTCATGCCTCCATTAAATCTGGGACAGTGATAGAAAGTTCTAAGGTTGTGGATGTGCTGTTGCTACTAGGGATAAAACATCAATGCTTTGTCTAAGGATATTTGTGTTGATTACATTACACACCATACTTAATGCAATTGTCTGTTGCTTGGAACTTAATACCGGAAGAGGTTCGGATGATAACCTGAAAGTGGACTATTTAGGCATAGATGCATGCTGGATAGCGGTCTATGTACTTTGTCGTAATGCCCTGATTAAATCTCATAGTACTCATCATGATATATGTATGTGCATTGTTATGCCTTCTTTATTTGTCAATAGCCCAACTGTAATTCGTTCACCCAACATGCTATTTATCTTATGGGAGACACCACTAGTGAACTGTGGACCCCGGTCCATTCTTTACATCTGAAATACAATCTCATCGCAATTGTTCTTTACTCGTTCTTCGCAAACAAACATCATCTTCCACACTATACATCTAATCCTTTGTTACAGCAAGCCGGTGAGATTGACAACCTCACCGTTACGTTGGGGCAAAGTACTTTGATTGTGTTGTGCGAGGTTCCACGTTGGCGCCGGAATCCCCGGTGTTGCGCCGCACTACACTTCGCCGCCATCAACCTTCAACGTGCTTCTTGGCTCCTACTGGTTCGATAAACCTTGGTTTCTTACTGAGGGAAACTTGCTTCTATACGCATCATACCTTCCACTTGGGGTTCCCAACGGACGTGTGCTTTACGCGTATCAGATCCCTAGGCCTTGTTTCCAAATGCTGCAAACATCGCTTGTTTACTGTTTTACTGCATCTTTACTTCCTGCAATATTTACGTCATATCGCAATTACCATCTACCATCATCTATATCATCTGTGTTTTAATATCTCTTCGCCGAACTAGTGCACCTATACATCTGACAAGTGTATTAGGTATGTTGGGGACACAAGAGACTTCTTGTATCGTAATTGCAGGGTTGCTTGAGAGGGATATCTCTGACCTCTACCTCCCTGAGTTCGATAAACCTTGGGTGATTCACTTAAGGGAAACTTGCTGCTGTTCTACAAACCTCTGCTCTTGGAGGCCCAACACTGTCTACAGGAATAGAAGCGTGCGTAGACATCAAGGTACTAACACACCACAATTTCATAGAGACATCCAACTCAAATCATAACCCAGTGAACAAGTATTATGTGAAATATAGCCTAAGAGACCCACACGGTGCACACACTGTCACCTTTACACACGTGGGACAAGGAGTCTCCGGAGATCACATAAGTAAAATCCACTTGAATAGCATAACGACATCTAGATTACAAAGCTCATCATATGGATCTCAATCATGTAAGGCAGCTCATGAGATCATTGTATTGAAGTACATGGGAGAGAGAGATGAACCGCATAGCTACCGGTCGAGCCCTTAGCCTCGGGGGAGAACTACTCCCTCCTCATCATGGAAGACAGCAGCGGCGATGAAGATGGCGGTGGTGTCGATGGAGATGGCTTCCGGGGGCAATTCCCCGTCCCGGCGGCGTGCCGGAACAGAGACTTTTGTCCCCCGAAACGGAGTTTCGTGATGGCGGCGGCGTCCCTGGAGTCTTTCTGGAGTTTCGTCAATTGTTGTAGGGTTTTTGCGTCGCGAGGGATTATATAGGCGAAGAGGCGGCGTCGGTGGAGTCCCGAGGGGCCCACACCATAGGGTGGGGCGGGCTCCCTCCTGGCCGCGCCGGCTGATGGGGAGGAGGCCCTGGGCCTCCTCTGGCCTAGCCCTTCTGGCTCCGTGAGTCTTCTGGCGGAATAGAATTTATGTGATTTTTCTGAATTTTTCCGAGCACTTTGGTTTTTGGGCCTTTTCTGTAATAAACAGACATAATAAACAGAAACTGGCACTATGGCATCTTGTTAATAGGTTAGTCCAATAAATGCCATAATATGATATAAAGTGCATATAAAACATGTAGGTATTGTCATAAAACTAGCATGGAACATCAGAAATTATAGATACGTTGGAGACGTATCAAGGACCAGCAGCGCAACTAAGTAGGGAGGAGGTCGTGGGTGACGCCGTGGTGCTGCTAGCCGGCCAGCGGTGCGCGGCGCAGCGAGGCGCGCACGCGGAGCAGAGGAGGACCAGCGGCATCCGCGGAGCAGAGAGCAGTCGGCGGTAAGCAAGGCGAGCTCGGGCAGGGGGCGCGCGGAGCAGAGAGTAGTCGGCGGCGAGATCGATCACCATCACGACGGGGGCGACGGTTCCAGATACGGGAGCTCTATAATCACTGTGTTTGCTGACCTTGCCCCCTTCATATTTGTTGATTGATCGGTCGCCGGGGGCGACGGAGAGCTGATTCGTCGATGGCGGAAGGGGGAGGTCGACGGATACGGAGGTCGTGGACGGAGACAGGAGGGACGGAGAGCTGATTCAAGCGTTTTTAGTGTTTTAGGACTTTTTTGCAAAATTTGTTTTGTATTGCCGCTCCGACACTCTGCGCGGGACGGAGGGAGTAGTACATCACCTCATGGAGAGAACGGATGCCGTTAGACACATGTCACTCAACGGCTGCGTGCTCACGTATACACCCGGTCACCAGGTGACGTAGGCATTACCCTTCGGGTAGCCTACATTGCCCTATCATGTATTGGCTAGTTGGAGGCCCATGAAGGCACTTGGAGGCAAGACGGGCCGCCTGGATGGCGCACCAGAAGATTCCTTGGCGGGCAAGACAAGGGAGCATCCGAGCAAGGAAAGATTAGATTTAAAACTACTGTAAACCTAGTCGTACTCGGTTAGACCTCTTGAGACCTGGCCTCCTATATAAAGGCCAGGAGAGGGGCTGCCGAGGGACACAATCGATCTTAGCAATCTTAGCCACCAAAAGCTTAGAGCTAGGTCACCATAGCACTTAGCCATCTCGACGAGATCTCAACCGAACTATTCGGCACCCCATTGTAACCCAATATATTCATAATCAAGAACAGACAGGCAGGACGTAAGGGTTTTACCTCATCGAGGGCCCCGAACCTGGGTAAATCGCTCTCCCCGCTTGTCTGTGAACCGATGTCTCGTGTCAGCTTGCAGGATTCCGTCAACCCTAAGCCCCAATCTGAGGGCATTGCCGAGGAGTACCCTCGACAATTGGCGCCGTTTGTGGGAACCCTGTCGGCACAAGATCAGTCATCGGCAGATCGAATCATGTCATCGGCAACTTCATCGACACCGTCATCGCCAAACCTGGGAAGCCCGATTCGATTCGGCTCCTATCAGTTCACCCCGCACAGCGATTCCTCTCGCTCAACCTTCTCAGATCTACAAGGAAACATGGAGATGACCTTCGGCAGCATCCATTACAACGTCAACGCGGAAGGAATTCTTCGACTGCTGGAATCGCCCACTTCCAGATCGACGAGTCCAAGCGCGTCATCATCACTCGACCTTTCGGCTGGTCTGACAGGCTCGACGAGTTCGCCTGCGCCCTCGACTCCCCGTTCAGCGTCTTCCATGTCGATAGGATCCGACAATCCCACATCTTCGGAGTTAACCTCGTACTACTGCTTGAACTGCGACACCAGGCATGGGCTGGGATCGAGCGACACACCGTTCATCTGCAATGCCCAGTATTCATCGGGAGAGGACAGTGTCGACAGCATCGTCCAAGGAACCACCCGGAGAACGGCACACCACCAGGTTTATGTCGCCAATAACACGGGAAACACAAGGCACAGAGGAGACGGAGACCACACTCCTCGTTCCAGTAGACGAGCAAGTTTCGAAAACAGCGCCAGCAACCACAACAGCGACTACACCATCGCGGACGAGGAGTGGGCAGCAGCCAAGGAAGCCGTACTCAACAACACGCCGCTCCCCGCAGGAACCTCGGTTGGAACCCTTAACGCCTATCGCTCTATACTAGAGAAAAACCGGGAAGACCTATCGAAAGAGCAAGCCACCCTCGAGAGACGCCTATCTGCGGCAGACCGATCCAGCGAACGATGAAGAGCCTCGCAAGGAAGCGCCTCTCGAAGTACTCAGGGGCAGGCAAGCACCGATCAAGACTATCCAGGATTTCGGAAGATGACGCTAGAGAAATAACGTCGAACCTGACCAATTCCTTTATGACCACGGACACCGCGGGCATGCCATGGCCGAAAACCGTTGCGGGAGCAACAGCCAACCTCGCTGCATACCTCATCAACCAGCGGCCTGAAGGATCCATGGCTCAAGCTCACCGAGGTGCCCTAGAAAGTCTCGCGATATTAGGAGATAATCTAGTTCCGCGAAAGGAAAAGACCACGTTGCAGGCTAGCGGCTCAAAGCATCATGCGAGAGATGCTCGGGATGAAATCACCCAGAGCAGGATCGACAAAGCAAGGCGACGACGCGCCGCTAGGGAGGAGTATGACAGTGATTCTTCGGATGAGAGTCAGGAGAACGACGGCGAGCTCAGGGGAGCCGATTGTTTAAGCTACAAAATCCGTGAGGCGATGCCTCCCAGAAAGTTCAAACCCACCCCTACTGACGCTGCCAAATACGATGGGCAGCAGGAGCCAAGATCCTGGATAGACGACTATCTGCAGACTGTGATTCTGCATAAGGGGAACCAGATAGCAGCAATGCAGTGCTTGCAGCTTTACCTAAAGGATTCAGCGCGAGCCTGGCTAAGGGGCCTGCCGAAGGGTTCCATCAAATCATGGGACGACCTAGTAGATGCCTTCGTTGCCAATTTGCAAGCAACGTACAAAAGACCCGTCGGGATTGAAGAATTACGGCATTGCCAGCAAAAGCAGAAGGAATCGATGCGTTCATACATCGGGAGATTCACCAAACTCCTAAACGGTGCCGAAGATGTATCTGTCGACAGAGCAATCGACGCCTTCAGCGATGGCGTCCGACGTGAAAGCTACATAGAGGAACTCGGACGCAAAAAGCCAAAAACCATAACCAAGTTAATGGAAATCGCCAACAGCTGGGCTGATGGCGAGGACAACGTGCGAAGGCCGCGACAGCGCAGTGATGACGAAGACGATGATCATCCGAAGCACGACTCGGGTGGTCGAAGGGATCGTCACAAGAGAAGGAAGAACCGCATCTATGATGACAACAACCTGGTAGCCGCAGGGTACTCCGATCGGCAGGACGATCGATACGACGATAGAAGAGACGATCGATAGGACGGTAATCGGAACAACTCTGGGAACCGTGGCAATTATAAACCACGGCAGCAGAGGACTCCCGAACTGCCCTACGCTGAGCAGATCAACGCTCCCTGTTACTTGCACTCGTATGTCGATTCTAAGGACGGCAAAACAAAGTCGAGCCACTTGCTCAGGGACTGTCGGCAGTTCATTGACATGCACAAACTCATTCAGCAGGCAGGCCAGCAACCGCCACCACCAGCACCACCACCTCCACCGCAGCATCAAGTCCAGCAGGCTCAACCTCATCAACCCAACGACGCGTTTCCACCACCACGTGGGCAGATGAGCATGATCCATAAGACAGGTGTCTCGAGAAGAGAAATGAAGAAGCTCACCCGAGAGATTAACCTGGCAGAAAGTATCATGGCAAACATCCCCGAGTATGTCGAGTGGTCCTCTCAGAACATCACGTTCAGTCGAGCAGATCACCCAATGACCATACCAAAACCAGGACACGCTGCCTTAGTAGTCGAGGCACAAATCAGGGGGTTCAAGATGAGCAAAGTCTTCATGGATGGTGGAAGCATGCTAAATCTGATATTCGTCGACACAATCAAAAGTATGGGGATCACCATGAGGATGCTAGAAGAAACAGACACTAGCTTCCATGGGATTCTTCCAACTTCACCGGGGTACTCTCTTGGCAAAGTTCACCTGAACGTCGTCTTCGGCAAAACCGACAATTTCAGGAAGGAAAAGATCGAGTTTGAAGTAGTGAACTGGGAGTCACAGTATCACGCTATACTCGGAAGACCAGCTTATGCCAAGTTCATGGCTGTACCGCACTACGCATACCTCAAGCTAAAAATGCCTGGGAACAACGGGACAAACATCATAGTCTATGGAAGTTTTTCACGCTCGGACAATTGTGATCGCGACTTTCAGAGGATTGCTGCGAAGTTCGGGTTACAACAAAAAATTGTCGACCCTCCACCCAAGTTATCGATACGTGAAATCAAAGAAGAAAAACATGTCAGGGAAATCAAGAAGAAGCCAGCCGACCTTGCTCTAGAAGTTTCGGCAGCAAAAGCTTCGGCGGCAAAAGTTTCGGCAGTTGATGGCACAGAAGACATAGAAGACGGCAAGACACTGGCAACCATTGTCCAGGCCCCTGGCGAAATCAACAACGCTGCGGCAACCACTAACGTGGTGAAAAAGCCAGAAGATGAGAAGAACCCCTTCCTTGCTTAAGCAATTCACTAGCGTTTAATTTTTTCCTTTACCTTAAACAGGGCCTTCCTTTTTTCGCCCTTTAGACTCGTGCTTACCTTATTAATGAGAACTTAAGTTTCGATCCCTTGTTAAGCATTGCAGTAATTCAAAGCATCTATGGCCGCATCACCGTGAACCTTGCCTACAAACAACGGTGCAACGTAGTACGCGGAAGAAGATCGTGCTTCAAAAGAAAAGCCACTACGAGTGCTAAAAGATGCAAAGTAAACAAGGACATTAATCCTTCCCTCTGCTATAGATGCCTCTACGAGTGCCGTAAATAGCAAGAGTTCGGAAATACAAACACAACCCACGTTCAATATTTTACTTATGGAAATATCAAAGAACAACGGGCTCATCGGCAGAATCATTGCACCCGAAATATTCGGGAGTGACTGTCGAAACATACATCGGTTGAAAGCAAAGTTGCGCATACAACAGGTTTAGCAAAACCTGCAACACGAGCTGATCACTCAAATGATTTGCTGACCAACGAGTACACATACATCTAAACGGGCAATTAATATTTGCTCCCTCAAAACTTGCCAACGGCATTAACACGGTAAAAGTACATATACATGTATCTACCGAATAAAAAGTTTCGGCTAAACAATCCTAACACTTGGATAAAATAGCCAAAATAACCTATTTACAAAACAACCTTAATCCCTGAAATCACCCTTGCGGAGTTTCTCTTTCCTCAGGTACCTATGAAGCCTTCTCAAGCTTGTCAACAATTATATTGGCGGGCAGAAATACCTTCGGATACAGAGTCTCCAAGTCACCAACCGCGTTGGCAATAGTGAGCAGATTTGCTGAGGGGTAACGTGCAAGGACAAGGGCAAGTGTAAACCTGGCCCCTGCAAAAACCTGAGCTCGCACCAAGTCTCGAATCTTCTTGGTATTCCCAAACTCAGACATCAGAGACAACAGCGTAGGGGGGATCGCGTTTAAAGGAAACATAGTCCTCCAAACTATCCTCAGGGCTTTGTAGCACTTGTCGAAGAAATGGTGGACTTGTTGAACCCGATCCTGAAATTGTGCGACAGCCGAAGCCTTCGAGTGTTCCCGCCAGAAAATTTCTTCGGCTGATGACAGCTGGGTCAATGCGTGCACACGCTCGTGAATCCGCTTGTTCTCTTCCACACGGTTCAAAGCTATGACTGGCAAAGGAATCAATAGAGGATCAGACAATGCATTGTTGGCAAAAGAGTGCAAGGACCAAGAAACTTACAGTTCAACCTCTCGGTAGCTTTATGCAGTTCAGTAAGAGCGTACCGCTCTACTTCGGCTGCAATCTCGCTCTTCTTATTGACAATAGCAGCTAAGGCATAAGTGCTGCGCAGATCCTTCTCCATCTGAGCGATCCGATCCTTCATACGTTGGATTCGGTCACCTTCAGGAAGAGCACTCGAAGAGTCGTCGACAAATGCGGGCACTAGGAAAACCTGCAAGAAACAACGTTAAAAGGGATGACGGATCGGGTCAATTCGAGCATCCGAAGTAACTCCCATCGGGAGAAGTGCAAGTAAAAATATCATAACAAAGGTGTACTAGCAACATTGCTAGCACGGAGTTTATTATAAACATAAGTTTTGCAACAGGAACAGTGTTCCACATCAGCTCGAAGAAAAGTTTGTTACAAAAATCAAAGGGCTTGGGTCTGAGTCGATAAACTGGGGCCAGCCAATGTCTTCCTTGATGAAACCAGTTCAAGGAGCTGGCGAGCACACTTAAGGGCTGGCATTTTGAAGATTCTTAAATCAATGAACTGCCCATCTTGCTCTTTCGGCAGCTCCTTAGTCATTTCTTCGATGTTAGCTTTAAAGCCGTGACCCATCATAAGTTGGAAGGCAAGGAGGGCACCATAGGTACGCGAAGTGCGTTTGAATACCTCGATAACCTCCTTGGTGTCAACCGCGAAGGCATCAATCAACTGCCCCAGAGTTTTGTCTTGTTTGATCTAGGGGAAGATCATCGAGTGCATCCACGCCATGGCACCTTTCCCCTTTTCAAGAAGCTCCCGCGTAAGCTGGTGGGAGGCGAGAGTCATCGATACACCATTTGCAGGAGAGTTGTTTGGAAATTTATCCAAGGCATTGGCGGGGATGTTGGCGGCTTCTGCAAAAGAATAGAATGGAAAAGATCATTGACAAAAGATCGAATTCATAAAGTACAATAATCGACAGAGAAGTATAAAAGAGATTACCAAGCAAAGCCAAGGAAAACTGACGAAGGAGTTCATCTTTTTCAGCTGCCCAAGCCTCGGCAGCCAGCCTAGACGCTTCCTCCTCTTTCAGCTTTTTCTTCAGCTTGCCCAGTTCCTCCTTCAGGGAGTCGACTTCTTGGCGAGCTTCGGCAGCTATCTTGACTGAGCCGTTCAACTTCGAGGAAGAAGACTCAACTTCCTTCTGCAGTCGAACCTTGTCTGCCTCCAGAGAAGTGAATTGGGAAGCGAAGGCCTCCAAAGAGGAAATAACACCCCGCGGGTCCTTAAGGAAAAAGGATGTTTTACAAAGAATCATTAGACAAGGCACACTCCAAGAAATTCGCGTTGTAATCAAAAAGGACTTACGGAAGGAGAAGTCGTGGCGGCAGCAGTTGGAGGAACATCTTTCCCCTTGGAAAGGGAGGAAGCAGTCGATGCCTGAGCCGCGGGGGCTGCCTTAGGAGCCGAAGCTTCGGAAGGCGCAACGTCCGGTGGAGCAGCGCCAGATTTGGCTTTCTTAGACGGAGGCTCAGTGAAACCTTCGTCACTGCAAAAAGGAAATGATTGACAGAAGTTATGAAAAGAATGCGAGAAATAAGGGGACAAAATATGGCATCAGGGAAGAAGGTGCTTACATATCGAAGAGATCGTCTTCATCGGCAAAGCCGCCGGTTGATCTCTTCACGGGTGAAGCCCTGGTCTCCTCCACAGCTGCATTAACAAAGGCATCACGATCAGCGTCATCATCACACACTGATCCTTCTGTGTCACAAGCATCATCGGCTGAGGGAGGAAGATCGGTGTGAACAACTTCAGAATCTATCGGATCGTCGTGTTCGCTCTCTGGGCCTGTGTGCTCGACAGTGTGAAAATCAACAGGTACTGAGGAGCCTCTTCCCTCAGAAGTATCATTTGACGAATCATGCAAGTTTCCAGAAGCTATGGGGATCTGTCGAGGAGAAAAACAAATAAGAATAATAGTAATTATGTTGACTAAGTGGAAGCATCGTAATAAGGATGTGAGAAGGAAAGATACCTCTGATGGTGGATGATCGGCATCAAGGGGAGTATAAGAAGATACCAACGGAATCGAGTCTTCCTGACTAAAGAGAGTAAGGCGATGGACTTCATCAAGCAGCTCCATTTCCGACAATTCAGCGATATTTATCCTGGTTTCATCCTTTGCACCCGAATATAACCACATCGGGCGGATTCTGGCCATGACTGGTTGGATTCGACGCTTCAAGAACACCGCTGCTACCTCTGTACCGATCATAGTTTGACCATCAGCCTCTTTGATCCGAAGAAATTTGGCGAATAATTCGTCGGCCGCTGTCTTTTCGTCGGGAGAGAGAGTGTTCTTCCAAGAATCCTTCGGCTTGGCTTCAAGGACATCGACAAAGCAAGGAAGCTGGGAATCGGTTGTTGAAGAGTCCTTGACATAAAACCATTTCAGTCTCCATCCTTGCACAGATTCTTTCATTGGAAAACTGAAATAGTTAACCTCTGAACGAGCCACAAACCCCACTCCTCCAGTGACAAAGGATCCATTACTACTGCTGTACCTTTTAACATAAAAGATCTTTTTCCACAACCCAAAGTGGGGTTCAATGCCCAAGAATGCCTCACAGAGGGTGATGAACACAGCAACGTGAAGGATTGAGTTAGGGGTGAGTTGCCACAGTTCGATTTCATAAGTCCGCAGAAGATGGTGAAGAAATTCATGGGCAGGAAGCGAGAGACCCCGATACAGGAATGACAGGAACACCACGGAAAAACCAGCAGGGGGATTGGGCCGAGAAATCGCACCTGGAAGAATCACGTCCTCCTCGTCGGAGGAGACTAACCCAAGGCTTCGGGCCCTCTTCTCATCACGCTTCGTGATGGAGGATGCTAGCCAATCCCCAGGTTTGGCTATCGAGCCTGGCGGCGCTGGCGGCGCCGGAGCTGGAGGAGGAGCATCTGGAGCGCTCCTCTTCGGAAGATTCGAGGAGGATTTGGCGGCGGCTCCACCGCTAGTAGAACTGGTGGCGGCAGTGAGGCTCTTCTTCTTCACCATTGCGAGATCTGGGGAAGATCGGAAAAGCGGTGGTGGCGGCGCAGTAGTTGCAAAGGAAGGAAGAAGAAGAAGGGCGAGGAGATACTACGACAAGTGTGGAGAAGATTAGAGATTTTCGTCCTTTGGAGATTTTAAGAAAGGGAGAACTCAAGGGCTGTGTAGGCACGTGTCATTGCTACCAGTTCATTGAGGAGATCTTTTTCCATTGATGGCTGCGGGAATCGAGGGGCGCCTTGGTAACCGTACGAGAAGGGCGGATATTGCTTAAAAATAGGGCCAGACAGAGAAAGGATGGGCCCAGCGGGTCACGTTTTATCAGTTAAAATCGAGATGTCAGTAAAACATCATCAATGACGTCATGAAGAATGCTCGAAGCATTCGAAGGAATAAAAAGGTATCGGATGGTGAACTTGAGTCTATGCACAGATTGCGAAGCATATGCACTTAGACTCGGGGGGTACTCCCATCGGGAGCGCTGACGCGCACCCGACAGAATGAGGAGTCGAAAGAAAAAAGGATTGAAGAAAAATTGGCTAATCAGCTCGAGTCTGCACTCGGTTGCAAGCACCCGCGCCCAGACTCGGGGGCTACTCCCATCGGGAGCGCGTGACGCGCACCCGACAGAACTTTTTTGCACTCCAGGATCATGCCCGGGGACTTGATTCTGTGTAGGGTAACGTTGTTTTGCCATCGGCAGTTAACCAGCAAAAGTTGGGCACGTTACTCATTATCCCTTGCATGAGGAAAATATATCGGATGACCTACGAAGACTTGCAGAAAAACTTCGGCAGTACGAAACGTTCGAGTAGTACAACTTGAGTCTACGCACGGATTGCAAGCATCCGTACCTAGACTCGGGGGCTACTCCCATCGGGAGCGCTGACGCGCACCCGACAGAGGAAGATGATGCTGATTCAAGAAGAACAAGAACAATCAAGGAGAAGAACATCAAAAGGAAGCATGCTTCAGTCTCTACCCGAACTATGTTCGGCTAGACACTCGGGGACTACTGACGTAGGCATTACCCTTCGGGTAACCGACATTGCCCTATCCTGTATTAGCTAGTTGGAGGCCCATGAAGGCACTTGGAGGCAAGACGGGCCGCCTGGATGGCGCACCAGAAGATTCCTTGGCGGGCAAGACAAGGGAGCAGCCGAGCAAGGAAAGATTAGATTTAAAACTACTGTAAACCTAGTCGTACTCGGTTAGACCTCTTGAGACCTGGCCTCCTATATAAAGGCCAGGAGAGGGGCTGCCGAGGGACACAATCGATCTTAGCAATCTTAGCCATCAAAAGCTTAGAGCTAGGTCACCATAGCACTTAGCCATCTCGACGAGATCTCAGCCGAACTATTCGGCACCCCATTGTAACCCAATATCTTCATAATCAAGAACAGACAGGCAGGACGTAAGGGTTTTACCTCATCGAGGGCCCCGAACCTGGGTAAATCGCTCTCCCCGCTTGTCTGTGAACCGATGTCTCGTATCAGCTTGCAGAATTCCGTCAACCCTAAGCCCCAATCGGAGGGCATTGCCGAGGAGTACCCTCGACACCAGGCTTCTTTTGTATGATTTTGAAATGCTTTTACTCTGGTTCCTTCATATTGCATGCGATTCAACTGTCTTTTATCGATAGGTAGAGTTACCCTATCTGTTGCATGTCCTACCTTTGTAGCCTCAAATCCCTGATCCACTACTCCTAGCATAACTAGGTTCGGCATGTGTGCACCGCTAGAGCCTTTATATCTTTATGCTTAGCCATGCTTAGTATGTTACGCTACTACTCCGGTCTTCGGACTGGAGTCTTACAATGAAATGAAAATAGCATGACACGTTGACGTGGTATGTATAGAGATGTTGATAAACATGATTAAAGGCTCAGATGAGAGGCCACATTGGGATGCGGTGGGTTGTTTCGTTTCTGCCGACCCTAGGAACCGAGTTCTCGCCTCTTGAACCAAGACCGAGCGTACAACCACACGAGGCCCTATTATGGTACCCTCTCGACTCACTAACTTGCCTAGTAGATTCCATGAGTCACATAGTTTGCGCGTTATCTGGACATATGCATTGCATTCTGCTTTGGGGGAAAAGGTACATAACAGGTAGGTAAGCGTGACCGTGGTGGTTGGGGTTAGAGTCCCTGGGGAAACCCACCTCGCCTCACATCGTTAAGGACCGACTTCGGGACTTGACCAGTTACGGCGGAAAAATCCTTAGCGCGTGACTCATGGTCTCGGCGACAGCAAGGTAAAGGTCGTGGTCAACCATCCTCTGTCGGCTTTCCAAGGAAGAGAGCTAATGATTCTGGCATTAAGAGTCGGTTGGTACGTGTGGGTAAAGTTGTGCACCCCTGCAGGGTTATGAATCTTTTCGAAAAGTTGTGTCCACGGTTACGGACGACTTGGGAATGGACGTGGAGATCATAGAGAACTTGAACCTGATCGTAAAACTTGGAAAACAATGTGTGTTTACGGATACCTTCTCCGGGTGTTGAGGGGGTGATCCGAGGATAGTGCTTCGAGATGATGAAGATTGGTGGATACAATATGATGATCAATAGAGATAGAGATATCGCTCTCTTATCCCCTTTTAAAGGTTCTGAGTAGTCGAGCTTCTCCTCCCTCTTGTTTAACAAAGGAAAACTGGCTTTACGCAAAAGAAGCTCCACAGAAAGCCCGCATACCCGCTTTGCTAAAAGGTTGTACTAAGTCTTGATGAGTCCATGTACTCAGCTTTGCATGCTTTGTTTCAGACGAAGTTGCTCCAACAGATGGTGGTTTCTAGTCGACATCGACGAGTAGCTTGGGGTTCCCAGGTGGCAGCCTGGAATCTATGGGCTGGGACGTCGCCGTTATGCTCCTGGCCTCTTAGGCCTTTTGCTATCTTGCTATGTCTAATAGCATAACTTCGCTTCCGTTGAATGATGTATGTCAGGTCAGTGACCTCTGCTTGTAATGCTTTGGTTCTTCGCTCAGTTATGAGCTTGTATTACTTCTTGAGTCGTAGAGTCACTGTTGTGTTACCGATTCTCTCACTGTAGTCTCTCGAGCTCTAGGTTAGGCTTATGTCGGACGAAGATCTAGTATTTGTCTAACCTTGATCCCGGGGGTGCCACAGGTTTTGGTATCAGAGCAGGACTGCCTGTAGGAAGCCCTTTCTACTGGTCGATGTTGAGTCTAGTGTTTGTGAAAACTATTTGAAAGCTAAAAAGTATTTGTGAAAATCTGATTAGGCTTCTTTTTACTCCTTATCTGGTATCGCTCTAATTCTAAGGTGCCTTACCTTGTGTTGATTTGAAATCTTTTCTATCTCTTCTAGTCTTTCAAACTTAGGTGCCTCAAAGGCATGTCGTTTCTAAACCAGTTGACCTAGTGCAGAGTTCTCTAGAGTCTTGTGTGTGTTCTGTGCTTCCTCTTTGTTTTGTTTTGTTTTGTTTCAACAGAGAGATTCCTTTCCATCATGATCTCTCCATTTTGTGGGTTCCACGTCATTCTATTCTAGGCTTCGAGGTTTCCTTTCACCTTGTATGCCTCCTTTTTATTTTTTTCGTAGTTTGGAAGCCTTGTATGACTTCTAGAAGCTACATCGTGATTACTATCTCGAAGTGTCCTCTGTGTCACTCATCTAGTGGTTACTCCTTTCTCGGGTTTTAACCCTTGGATTTGAATCGAAGGTCCCCGATTGTGCTGGATTCTAGTATACGAATCTCAGTACATGAAGTTGGCCTTTAACCCAAGATCTATTCCATAAAACACTAGTGTTAATGTTCACACATTATATCGGGATAGCTAAATTCAAATAAAGGTAGCCTTCAAGCTTGTGGTTATTGTCATGATTGAATTGCGGCAATAAAGATCTTTCCCTTCCACTAGCTATCGTAGAGGTTCTTTGTAATATCCTAGGTTTAGAGGCAATAAAATGAGAGAACACCAAAGTGTGCATTGCATTCATGCATAGAAAATCCGGGGAATTTTCGCGCTTTCAAATAAAACTTACCACAGTAACTGAAGTTTCACTTGACTTGCTGGAATTAAAGTAGATCATCAAGTCAAGCGCTATAAACTTCATTATGATCTTTGCTAAAACCCTGTTTTTGGTAGAGATGATTTGATCTATGGGCTAGATCAAATGGAATTAGTTTTACAACAAACCACACCTTAAGTGAGGATTAAATACTAGATCCTATAAGGGATCATAACATGGTATTCCTTACAACAACACATTCTTTAATAATCAAACCCCAACTTATTAACACTTAAAAGTCAGCAACTAGTTTTGTGTGTAATTTAATTCACTTCTAAACTTACTACCAAATAAGGTAAACCATAGGGTCTAAAGTGCATAAAAGCCACACATTCTTATTCAAATCATAACTTATTAAATATATGGAATATCATAAAACTAAATCCATTTGCATTACAAATTATAGTTCAAACTATTTTAATAAAACTAACTAGGAGTATTTTGAAACTCATATTACCATGCCTTGGTGAATTCAAACACCAACTATCCAAAATTGAGAAATGACCCTCAACCTTGAGCTTTTGACCAATATTATAATATAAATCCAATCAAATATGATATAGTGACTCATCAACAATAATAAAACTATCCACAAGATATTTAGTAACAAATGTCACTTGGCTATCCAAAAATAAATCATATGAGAGGATAATCTCTATGCCACATAGGATGGAAATATCTACATTACTTGCATTCCAAGTTATGCCACCTCATGCTCAAAGGATTGCTATGGATGAGGGCATGACAACCAAGCACCTTACTCGTCAAACCAAAACAAGAGTCACTCACCTATGTGTCAAGATACTAGAGCTTGCCCAAGCCTATAAAAGGAGCCACACCCTTCATCCATTTGATCATCTTGTAGCATGATACAAGGAAACCAACACATAGGGCCACTCCATACATTAGCTAGGATCTATATGAAGAAGCTAGGAGGTGGAGGCATACCACAAGATGCAGGTTTATCAGATTTCCAGAAGAACAAGCTGCATAAGATACCAAGGTAGAATTCCTAGGCAAACCATATATTTAGAGGATCATATCATCATCTCTTGAGTAGGACCTTAGGATTTTCCAGGACATTTAGAAGTGAGAGAGATTATAGATGCTAACCATACCCATGTCTATCCTAGAGAATACAAGAGTAGTATTAAATCTTACTTGTTCAAACCAACCTTTAATCTTGGAGGTGAGAGACATATTCTATTAGTGAAACATAACTAAAACCTAGATCATATTTGAATTTCAATCTAAGTATCACTTGGGATTATAAATAGAACCTTGCCATGCCTCATGCCTATTTTATACTTCAATTAGTGAAGCATCATCAAAGTCCTAAACCTTTTCACATAGGATCCAATTCACATAATATATTGTTTCCTAACTTGTGTATCATGTATCACAAGTATAAACCAAGCCATATATACCTAAGCTTAAGTGCTATTTAAGTGAGTAGAGTGAACCAATATTAAATTCTATTTTGCCTTCCAAGGAATTTGTTTAGTGTACCAGATAAAGTAGTGTTTAATAAAATAGAACCACCTTAGCAAGAGAGTTAATCATGATGAGCTTAGGATTCATTTTAAATAATTCAAGCAAGAGTTTGCTAAGTAAGATTAGTGAGTATAGAGTTGATCCAAACCATCTTCTTAAACCCTTAGAAACAATTCTCCACATAAAATCATGAACCAATCCATTCCCTTTACCATTTGTTAAACTCTAGCCATAATTAAATTATATGTGAGTAATCACCATGTTGAAGCACTAGAAAAATATAGTATGTCCCTCATGCACATGTTATGAATTTTCAAACCATTCAAAGGGATTTAGCACCTAAGTTAAGAAGGAATTGAGATAAATATTTAAACCATATCTATTTCAATTATATATCACTAAAACACCAATTGAATTAAGTGTTAAATACTTGTGTAAACAACAAAGCTATACAATAAGTTTGATCATCAAGTTATAATTATGATTCAAATATTTTTGAACCTATAAAAATAAACAGAATTCAATTTGAATTGAAATCCACAAAATACAAAACAGGAAATATAAATGAAAATAGAAAAGGGAGAAGCTTACCTGGTGGACCAGAGCAGCCCAGAAACAGAGCCCAGCCTTGGCCCAAGAACGCAGCCCAGTGCTAACCCACCTGGCCACTTACCGGTTCGTCGCTGGCTGGAGATAAGGGGAGGTCGTCGTCTTCCTTCCCGGCGTCGACAGCGCACAGAGATGTCTCGACCACGTCCTCGCTGCGGATAGGGACGATCCCGGACGCCAGAGACCATCTCAGAGGCACCTCCAAGCTTCGCCGCGTCCGTCCTATCCACTTGCGTCCCGATTCGTGCCATGTTGCCGTGGAACCTTGCCGCCCCATCTCGGCCGTCACCGACGACGAGATGACCATTCCTCCCTCCTCTAGAGCTATAAGAGCACCACAAGCTTCTCCAAGAAACCCTAGAACCTCGCCGCCCTTCCATTCCCTCTCTATCCCTCTCAATCTCCCATAATCATCGCAGCACCTCGTCGGAGTTAATCATGTTGCCGTCGATGGAGGCCACCCCGGCGTCTATGAAGTGGACGGCTAGAAGCGCACGAGTTCGCCGATCATTCTGGTAGAAGGAATCGAGAAGGAGCTTCACCAATCGAGCCAATTTCGGTATTCCCTTCCACGGAAGTTCGTCGGAATCCGCGACGCCGTGCTCGTCTCCGACCACCTCAAGCCCCACCGAGCTCACCATCACCTTCAGGTTGATCTTGCGCCTCTCCAGCATCTCTTTACGCATCTTAGGGTCCACCGTAGATCGAGTTTGGTAGATCGCCGGAGTTTGCTGCCACGGTAGCATTCGCCGGAGCTAGCTCCGGTGGTCGTTTCTGAAAAGCAGCACCACCATTCGCTTCTGCGTGTCGAGGAGAGTCGGAATCCATCACTAGATCGTCCTTGGAGGTACTAGAACGGCAGAGCCGCCCTCGCTTGGTCGCCGGCGTCAAGCCGACGGCGAGAGGGGCGTGTCCACCGCCACCTCAGCATCTTTGACTGGTCTTCTGCCCGCGTGGCAGTTGACTAGTCAAAGGACCCACCTGTCTGTGAGAGTAGCTAGGGTCTGAACCGGTACATTTAGTATTTTAGTTGAATTTTAAAAACCAGTAAATATCTGAAACTTTGTAAAATCATATAAAATTCATTTCAACTCATAAAAATATGACTAATATATCAAAATGCTCACAAAAATAAACTCTAATCAAATAAATTATAAAATAAAAATGTGTGTCAACATAAAAATTAACTTATTTTTATCTTTATTAATTATGTCTTTCTAATTATTTTAAATACAATTTTAATTCAATAAAAAGTTAACTCTGTTATCACCAGAATTTGACCGAGTCAGAGGTGGGCCGCGATCAAGATAGATTTGAAGAATATGCATGGAAGAAATACGTGAATCGGCCTTTTATACCAAGTTGGGCTTAATTGCCCGTGTATCTGTAACATATTAGATCGCATCTTAGTTTAGAAGTTAGAATCTTACTCGTGCACGGTTTGGTGCACGCCCACATTAGAAAGTCCGCTGGACTATAAATATGTATCTAGGGTTTATGGAATAAACAACAACCAACGTTCAACCACAAACAAATCTCGGCGCATCGCCAACTCCTTCGTCTCGAGGGTTTCTACCGGTAAGCATCATGCTGCCTAGATCGCATCTTGCGATCTAGGCAGCACAAACCTGCCTACGTTGTTCATGCGTTGCTCGTACTGAAGCCTTTTTGATGGCGAGCGACGTAGTTATCTTAGACATGTTAGGGTTAGCATTGTTCTTCTTATTACATGCTATCGTAGTGCAACCCTCGCATGTCTAGCCGCCCTTACACCTATCTTAGGTGTAGGGGCGGCACCCCGCTTGATCATAGTTTGGTAGATCTGATCCGTTACGGTTGCTCCTTGTTTCATCAAGGATTAGTTTAACATCCGCAATAGTTAGGCCTTACAAAGGGTTGGAGGATCCAGCGGCGTGTAGGGTGGCGTTTGCTAGCCCTAGAAAGGATGTTCCGGGGATCAACCTCGTGTTAGTTTTTAGGCCCTGTCTAGGATCGGCTTACGGCCACCGTGCGCGAGCGCGAGGCCCAATCGTGAGTAGGATGATCCGATTATGCGGTGAAAACCCTAAATCGTCGTAGATCTAATCAGCTTTATCTTGATCAAGCGGGACCACCATATATTCGGACACCTCGTCCGAATCATGGGTGGATCGGCTCTTTGAGCCGATTCACGGGATAACTCGAGAGCCGATCGAGGCTCGTATTTAATGTTTACGTGTGTGCCCTGCAGGAAACTAAGCGAGGCATCATCCACACCTTCCCGACCAGGTATAGGTCGGGTGGCACGCCCTTGCGGTTGGCATCGGCGCGTGCGACCGGGGAGGCTTTGCGGGCCGTCGCTGCGAGGGACTGGGGCCAGCCGCAGCCCTAGTTGTTCCCGGCTCTACCGTGTTGACCGTCTCTGCCCGCCAGGGGGTTTCTGACGTCAACACATTCTGGCACGACCGGTGGGACGACCTTCGACGTCCACGACATCGCCATCTACATCCGAGATGGCGGAAGACACTCCGGTCACGTACGAGGATCTGCTTGATGAGCTCAAGAAGAAGCATGACGAAATCAAGGCGGTCCTCGAAGCCGAACTCATCGGCTCTTTCCACCGAACCCGCTCCCATGGCGTCAGGTGGAAGGGTTTCACACCTGAAGGCGCACTCGATGGAGTGGACCTGTCCGCCCCGTCAGAAGAACGCACCAGGTCGCTGAAGTACGAGGATCTGCCCGAGGAGCTCAAAAGGAAACATGACGAGATCAAGGCAACCCTCGAAGCCGAACTCATCGGCTCCTCTGAGAAGACCCGGCCGCACGATATCAAGCTCGGTAGAGACTCACGTCCGCGGCCTGGCATCAACATGGTGGATCTCAGCCACTCCATAGGCCAGCCAAAGTTCTCCTTTGGTGTCAACATGGCAGGGCTTGCAAGCCGCCGTGGCAAAGATGAAGCAGAAAGTAGCCACGCCCGTGGCAAGGATGAAGAGGAGGCCGATCCACGCGACCGGCCCCAAGATGATGACAGGCGGTACACGACGGGGGAGGGAATGAGAAGCGTGCGGTATCAACGTCCACTCTCCGAGCACCTCCTCAACAAATATGAGCGGCAGTACGACCGACGTCGGCACTACGACGTAGATGATGAAAGGAATTGTCTGTCTGGTGCGGAGGTCAGGAGGTACCGTCAACATGATAGAAGCAACGACGGGTACAATCGTCGCGCTGAAGGAAGGTCAAGGGGGCAGGATGACATGGATAAGCATTGGGACTGTCCGTTCTTCAAACATTGCTGGGACTCAGGAAGGAGCCGATTGCCAACAATCGAGAACTGCCCAGAATGCAAACAAAGGAAGAAGGATGCCTCTAACGTGTCCGTGTTCAAGCGTCTAGGGCCTCTCCCGCCTCGGAACAAGTATGCTGGGTCCGCTTGGGTGGAAGATCTCGAGGAACTAGAGGACGATGATGAAGAATACAGATATCATCGGCCCAGGGGGTGCCCTGATGGGCTCAGCCATTCTCAGAAGCGAAGGGTTCAGCGTCTGCGTGGGTTGGAAGAAGCTGAGAGATTGTACCTGCGCACGCTAAGGAAGGCACGGCCTGATCTGGCCGCCAAAATTCGGCGAACCACGGACGAAGAAGGTCGGCCACAAAGAAAAGAGTGGCGCCCCAAGCAGAGGAAAGCCGATGATGATACATCGGCTGGCACAAATATGGTCTTCATTCTTCCAACGGAGTTTAGCGCTCCAAGATTATATGAAGCACCTGTGGCACAATTAGATTGCGGCCCGCGGCCGGTCATCTTTGAGAAGCCAAAAGAAAGAAGTTACAGGCATCTGAAGGCCCTGTACTTGCGAGGATACATCAATGGGCATCCTGTCAACAAGATGTTGGTGGACACCGGAGCGGCAGTCAACATTATGCCATACTCCATGCTACGTCGGTTGGGACGCTCCAGCTCGGATCTGATCAAGACCAACGTAACACCGAGCGATTTCAACGGCCAAGCATCGACGCACAAGGTGTTCGAATGTGGATCCGACCGTAGGAAGAAAAACTGTCCCCACGACGTTCTTTATCGTCGACAGCAAGAGCACCTACGCTGTCCTACTGGGGAGAGATTGGATCCACGCCAACTGTTGCATTCCATCCACGATGCACCAATGCCTGATACAGTGGGATGGAGATGAAGTAGAAGTCGTCCACGCAGATGATTCAGTCCAAGTTTCAACGGCTGGCATGGACGTTTGGGAGACATCAGGCCAAGAGCCACTCTCAGGCATCAATTTGGACGACTGCGAGCGCATCGACGTGACAAAGAACGGGGTTAGGCTGGTTTTATCCACAGGCCTGACTGTGTAGCAAGAACACGTCAATGAGCAAACGTGGCGAGGCTGGTCCTTGTGATCGGCCCCAAAAAATTTATGAAGGGAACTTACAAAACCTTCACCGAGCAAGCAACGTGGAGGCCGATTCCAGCAATCGGCCAAAATTATCCTCACCCACCATTCTTCCTGGGTTCAACAGGTTGTCCAACAGAGCCGATACCATCAATTCTCTTGACAGAATCGGCTCGGGGGAGCACCCAGGTGGATAAAACACGAGGATATGCAATGGAAGCGTCTCATCCTTTGGTGATGGGTATTGGAGTGTGGGAGCCGATGCACCAGTCGGCCGTAAAAAAAAAAATTCTGAAAATTCGAAAATTTTCAAGCGCAGCCGATGCAGCAGACATCGACTTAAGGATATAAAAGCCAGTGCAGGGCCATCGACTCAAGAGGTGGAATGGAGCAGGAAGTGGACCACGAAGAAAGGCCGTGATGGGAGAACTCCTCAATGGAGTGGTTCAAAGGATCAAGGGCTCGGATCTGCTCTTCAAGAACGACGCCAAGAGCGAGTGCCGGACGTGCGAGATCCGGTGAAGAAACTTGGGGGGCAGCTCACCTTGAAGGCTCTCTGCTCTGAGGAGCCGATTTATGTTCAGATCGGCTGGCTCTGCATAAAAAGCTCCCTCAGACATAATCGATCCTCGTCTCTGTTTTTGCCTCGGCTGAGACTCGGGGGGCAACAGGCCTGGTAGGTGCTCTATTTTTGAGAGCCGATTGGAGTTACCTCGGCTATCACTGCATCTTGATCTTCTCAGGGAGGAACTGGGAAGGAAAAGCCGTCGTCTGGTACGAGGTTTGGACCGTGTTGGTGCTGCAAGAGAAGGAAGAGACTAGTTTCTCAAATTAGCCGATGAACAGTTATCGGCTGCGGGACTGCAAAACGCCACGGTCAAGAGAAACAATGATAGCCCGATTCGTTACCATCGGTCTTGATATGGCAAGCGGGAGGATGGAAATTGGATTAATGAAAGGAGAAATTGGAAGAACAATTCTCATTAATTCAAAAGAGCGGCTTTACAAGAAGAGCCGATGGCTCTCAAAAGAGGGATCTGGTGCCTAGTGCACTACTACTACTAGTCCTACTCTACTAGTCGTCGCTGTCCTCATCGTCGCCGTCGTCGAGATCGTCGGCACTGCTCCCGGGAAGCTCTTCGCCGCTGCTGCCCCAGCCGTCGGCTGGGGCTTCCTCCTCCTCCTCGTCATCATCATCATCCTCGCTATCCGCCCAGCTGCGGAAGCGCTTCGTTGGAGGATACCCAATGGAGGAGGAGGAATCATCTTCCTCCTCCTCATCTTCTTCTTCCTCGTCGTCATCGTCGTCCTCGCTGTCCGCCCACATGCGGGAGCGCTTCTTCGGCGGAAGCCTGGCGGAGGGGGAGGCCTTGGTCCCCTCCGCTTCTCCTCCCTTCTTCTCCTTGTCAGAGGAGATGGGGTGCGCCCCGGAGCGGGGATCGTCCTCTTCCTTGTTCTTCGGCAACGGTTGGAGAGAGAGGCCGGAAGCGGAGGAGGAAGAGGAAGACATGGCTGCGGGAGAGAAGGGTTTTTTGGTTTGGTGAACGAGGGCGAGCAAGGGGATGGAGTGGTGAACCGTTTGGCACGGATAAATAAAGAGAGTGTAGTGGAGATTTAATGCCATGACGGTTCTCGAGGACGTGATGCCGAAATTGACAATTCATACAGAGAAACCCAGGAGACGAGGCGTAATGATGGAAGACTCTGCGGCGGTTCTGCTCTGCCACGACATGACCCGACGAAAGAAGAGCATAATGATTTTGGAAATGTCATTTCCAAAACCAGGGGGGCATGTGTTATCACCAGAATTTGACCAAGTCGAGAGGTGGGCCGCGATCAAGATAGATTTGAAGAATATGCATGGAAGAAATACGTGAATCGGCCTTTTATACCAAGTTGGGCTTAATTGCCCGTGTATACGTAACATATTAGATCGCATCTTAGTTTAGAAGTTAGAATCTTACTCGTGCACGGTTTGGTGCACGCCCACATTAGAAAGTCCGCTGGACTATAAATATGTATCTAGGGTTTATGGAATAAACAACAACCAACGTTCAACCACAAACAAATCTCGGCGCATCGCCAACTCCTTCGTCTCGAGGGTTTCTACCGGTAAGCATCATGCTGCCTAGATCGCATCTTGCGATCTAGGCAGCACAAGCCTGCCTACGTTGTTCATGCGTTGCTCGTACTGAAGCCTTTTTGATGGCGAGCGACGTAGTTATCTTAGACATGTTAGGGTTAGCATTGTTCTTCTTATTACATGCTATCGTAGTGCAACCCTCGCATGTCTAGCCGCCCTTACACCTATCTTAGGTGTAGGGGCGGCACCCCGCTTGATCATAGTTTGGTAGATCTGATCCGTTACGGTTGCTCGTTGTTTCATCAAGGATTAGTTTAACATACGCAATAGTTAGGCCTTACAAAGGGTTGGAGGATCCAGCGGCGTGTAGGGTGGCGTTTGCTAGCCCTAGAAAGGATGTTCCGGGGATCAACCTCGTGTTGGTTTTTAGGCCCTGTCTAGGATCGGCTTACGGCCACCGTGCGCGAGCGCGAGGCCCAATCGTGAGTAGGATGATCCGATTATGCGGTGAAAACCCTAAATCGTCGTAGATATAATCAGCTTTATCTTGATCAAGCAGGACCACCATATATTCGGACACCTCGTCTGAATCATGGGTGGATCGGCTCTTTGAGCCGATTCACGGGATAACACTGAGAGCCGATCGAGGCTCGTATTTAATGTTTACGTGTGTGCCCTGCGAGGAAACTAAGCGAGGCATCATCCACACCTTCCCGACCAGGTATAGGTCGGGTGGCACGCCCTTGCAGTTGGCATCGGATCGCGTGCGACCAGGAGGCTTTGCGGGCCGTCGCTCTGAGGGACTGGGGCCAGCCGCAGCCCTAGTTGTTCCCGGCTCTACGGTGTTGCCCGTCTCTGCCCGCCAGGGGGTTTCTGACGTCAACAAACTCTCAAAATTAAATTTTAACTACTCAAGTAACTAAGTAAAATGTTAAGATTAATATTCTAAATTATCTTTGCATTAACTTAAATATTAGTGGTAATTCATAATCCTTAAATTGTAAATTACCATTTACCATTTTCTTTAAATAAAATAAAGCAAGAAAATACTAAAGGTTAATATTATTTTGGGTAATACAAAAATTGTTTACTTAAACATCTTTAGTTAACAAGTTAAGTATTTTAAAACTTATTAACAATTGTTAAACCCTAGTTTTTAATTAAACCTAATTAAGAGTTACCCTAATTATTAGTTCTTGTGAAAATTAATAAAATGTCAAACCATTATTAATTTTATTTCAAAGTAATTAGTGACCACACCTTTATTGTAAATTGTCATTTTAATAATTGTATCAAAATTTAGAAACCCTAATTTTAATATAAGTAAGACCTTGATCCCATTATTTTATGTGTTCATCCTAAATAGTTGCAATCCTAAAACCCTAGGGGTTTAGCCCATATGATTATATAAGCTTCATCTATACCTATAGAACCCTAGTTAAAAACAAATGCATGCATGATCATGATCTACTAAAATAAAACAACATCACTTTACTTGTGATCATCATTTCATGTCCCTATTCTTAATTAAAACCTATATGATTCCCTAGTGTCACTTAGGAGCAAACCCTAGCTTGTCAATTGGATTAGTACCATTGATCACCACTCCTATATACCACACCATTAGGATCAACCTCAACCATCAAACTCTAGGAGAAACCATAGTAATAAACCTGCCAAGACTTGATACATATAGACCCATTCCAACTAAGAACCAACTAGTACCTATTAGGAATCTAAATGAATCCAATAGTAAACCCTAGAAGCCATAGCTCCTATTTGAAGTAATTCTTGTACTTATTAACTTGTTCTTCAAAAGTTATTCTTTTGAAGTATAATATAAGTAATCATCAACCATGTCTTGTAGAACTTAAAATTGACAACAATTATTTACATATCATTCAACTACAATTCCTTTATGTGTGTGCATGTTATGATGCAATATACCACCTGCTTATGTTATTCATATCACCCACCTTAATAAGAACCTTGTTTGAGAACCATCCTAAAAGTGCAACACACCCTAAAGAAATATTTACAACTCATCCATCCTAAATCATCGAGGTTAGGTTACGCTCGAGACGATTGCATCTCATACTATGCATTATAGCATCTTTGCCAGTTCTTTGAATATTGTCCTTACTGGACAATGATGGTATTTCAGAATTTGGAGTTCTCACGTATCGAAGATTTTGCCTGCATAATCTTGCATTCAAGAAAGGCAAGTTCATTGCTTGCTCATGTCATTTGATTATTTTTATCAAACTATATGAAAAGTACTATACTTATCACTCATGCATTGAAAAGCAAAATATTATTTTACAATTATGAATATGACTATGTGGTGGGCAATGGAACCATGGTATGTGTTGATTGGTGGAGGTTCCATTGCAAGGGTACTATTCATCTAGGATTAAGTACCAATGCCGTCCAGTGATTCTAGCGCCGTACATATCGCGTTGACCATAAGATCTATAATGGCTCTGGGAAGCCAGCTGTATCTTTTCCCTCCTGCACGCCAACGGGCTTGATAGAGCCTGGCGGGGTGTTGGGAGAACACTGCCGTAGGTTGGGATGGCCTTTTAAATCCCCATCTGTGTGGATGACTGGCTCTACCGTCTATGAGGGATTGTCCATAGTACACCGTGGGTAAAGCCGTATTATCGGGAGATGTCTACCGGGGGTGTACGGATGGACAAAAGGGTGGGTTTGCAGGGTCGCGGAGAAGGCAGTGTGGGCTTGGATCTTATTTCCTGGCCTCACACCAAGGAAGTGTGAATGGGGGCAAGTCCCTGCGGTTGGCAAAAAGGATGAGGTCTCTTATGGGAAAAGTAACGCACCTCTGCAGAGTGTATCAAATTGTGGCTGTCACTCCCTGTTCCGGGAAGGGAACTGCGAACACGGCAGGAAAGGAACTTTGTGAAGTTCTGTTCAACCTGTGAAGACTGACGGGCATAGTTTTCAGAATAAAATAAACCTTTTGAAGAAATGTTTATGAAAACTTGCATTCGCCTATGACTTTCTGGTATATGGCTGTAGCTAGTGCATGATACACCTATTCCTAATTTGAACTTGTTGAGTACGCTCGTACTCATCCCACTCTTAAATCCCCTGCTTAGCTATGGAGGCACTGGAGGATAAACTACCGTGGAACTCGAAGACAAAGGAGTCAACTACAACAAGATAAAGAATCCAAAGAAGTCAATGGAGTCAACATCTGCATCAGCTGAAGTGGAAACTTAGACTAGTAATAGAAGGGAACATTTCCCTAATCCTAGCACCTAAGTAGCTAGATGTCTATAGCAAGCCAAGTAGCTCTTAAGCTAGAATTAGCAATAAGTTAGACTACGAGTCGTTCTTCTGGAGCTTTATTTGAACTTTTACCTCACTGTAAAGTAGGAGGCTGTGTTGATCTTCTGTAAACAGCTTGTGTATCCTTCCATAGACATGCCTTGGACTCGCATATGTTTCTGTTGTACCACTCTGATGGATGTAATATGAGTGGAACAGTTTTTCGCTTGTGTTATGTCAACGACTTGTGTACTACACCATGTAGTGGTACGCTGGGTCACCACAGCTGGTATCAAAGCAAATGCTTTGATCCTAGGATTAAAACCCTTTAAAGGAGACCTATAGGTTTGGTAGTGTTTATAGGAAGTTGTATTAGCTAAGTCGAAGTTGTATTAGCTAAGTCGACTATGCTAAACCAACTATTCTGTTGACTTGAGATGGGTATTCACTTGAGAATAATCCTGACACACTTGAGTCAATCTTTCTTATCTATCTTTCTTAAGTAAATTTTGTTAGTTATCTTGCTTCATTCCAAATAATTAGAAAACCATTGGAGCTTAAGATAATGGGTGGTAGTAGACCACAGTTGGTGTACAATTCATGGTAGTCCAAAGAGAGGATACAACCATAAGGAAGATATCCTATTGGAAGAAGTATACCAATGCAAGTTAAGGTTAAGTAAGAGTCATTTAAATGTCAAATGACTGATATTAAGTGATGAAAATATGTTACATGAGGTAGGATATACCTATGATGAGTCAATCATAGGAGGTAAGGAAGAGTGATAGGAGTTATACAGATTCACTTTTCATAGTAGATTTGGTAATCATATATGATTCACTTGAGAGTCATGATGTGATGGAGTAGAACATCATAAGTGAGATAACATGAGTATGATAAGGAGTAGGATTTAGGGAATAGTTCAAAAACTCAGGCCTTAAAATCGTGGAAACTATGCCAAGTATGCTCGAACCAAAGATGATAGTCGGAAGAAGGCTTTATTAGAGCATAGCTTATATAGAAACTTGGAGTTATTGGTGGTAGACTTTAACAATCAGGTGTTGAGAGTAGCCATGTTATGGTCTCAAGAGATCATGTGAGGTTAGTTTTCAATTAAATGGAAGGTAAGTTAGTACTTTCCAAGGAAATTAGGTCAACCACAACTATTCAGGACCAATTTTCTCAAGTTTAGTTGATTGCAAGTGAGCAATCGAGGTAAATATTGAGACAAATAGTAGGAATCCATATATATATGCTAAGTATCACAATCTAAACCTATCTTATGTGGTGTTATATACTACACATCTGAGCCTGATGTTTAGGGACGTCTTACCCAACTATTATATTCGAGCATATAAGGATGTATATTATAAGCACAAAGCTGGATCTTCTTGGATTTTATTGGATTTTCATTGTCTGACTAGATCCATACATGAAGTTTGATTTTGATATGCAAATGCATGTTGCAATATCTAGCTCTTACTTGATGTTATAGATGTAGAGGGTAAAGGTATTCGCGTGAGGAAGTGATGAATTCTAAAGAGTTTGAAGACAAGAGGAAGGTTCACTAGTAGAAGGAAGTAAAGTTGTGGGAAGCAACCACAATACTCTGAAGAAAGGACCAATCAAAACTCACTTTTATCCTTAATTAAGGAGTACTTCAACATGGAAGTACTATGAAAGTGAGAAAAATAGTGAATATGGAGAAGTAGAAGTGAAGCCATATTCATTATGGAAGAAGGGAATGCAAGTGAAGTCACTTAAGATGCTATTTTTATCGTGTCAACAAGTGGTTTTCTTGCAAAACAAACCCTAGAAGAAGGAAAATGGACGAGTGAAGTCGTAGCTGGTATAATAAGACCGCAATTGATATAGAATAGTCATGTAGAGGAAGCATTGAAAGTGAGGTAGATCTTAACTAAAACTATAAAGGTACCCGCATCTGGTAGGTAGATGTTGACTAGAACCATAAATAGTCCACAGCTGGTATCAAATAAGACACATCTGGTGCTAGATAGTCTACAGCTGGTATCGGATAGTCCGTAGCTTGAACATCTCTTCACTCTAAAGGAAAGAGGGATTCCGCAGCTGGTATTCCGCAGCTGGTATCCCGTAGCTGGTAAACATTTAGTCGGAGGATTCACATCGGATACCCACAACTGTGTGGATACACTGCAAAAGAATTCTTCGTGAGACTCTAGAAAAGTACAAACTATAAGCCAGACCAAGACCAATCTTCTAACCTTGGGGTTTGATGATTAGAAGAAAATAAGCTTCAATATCATTAGTAAACTCCAAGGGGGAGAGGAAGGTTGAAGGAGAAGTATTAAGATATGATTTGGAGTATGACAAATGAAGAAGGTCTTAACTGAGAGGAAGTTCAATCTTATTTTCATAAGGTTGTTGGGAAGTATCCATATAAAATAGTACTCTGAGGAGAATGTCAGACCAGAAGCCGAGGTTTATATCTCGAGGAAGTAAGGTTAGACCCTAACTTGAGTGGGTAATTGATAATTACTCAAAACTAAAAGAGTTCAAGTAATTCTAAGATAATGAAGTTGGATGAAGAAGATGTCGGAGGACAATCAAAGTTAATAAGGCAAAATACCGAAGGAGTTTTACCATACCAAAACCTAAGCCTATTAGAAAGATTCCTTTCATGGAACCTAAAGAAACCAAAAGAAGGTTCGTAATATAAACTAGAAGCCATGATTGGATGGACTAAATGAGTCTAATCCAATCGTAGGAATAAACCACCAGGACTATGCCTATTGTTAATACCTTATTAAGTACCATTACTTTCGTTATGGTAGTAAGGGAATACAATACCCTACCTTAAATAAATCTTTTATAATTAAGCTTTGGATCACCGCCGGTAGAACCAAGATTTGAGTACCCAGATAGGAAGCTATCACCACAACAATTGGTAGAGTCCATTAGTTAATAAAATGTCCTAATCCAAGAATCTTTGGAGAGCAAGACTATAAGTTTAGAGTGTTGGAAGAAAGCATAGAATAGAAGAAAGTATCAGTGCCAGACATCAGAAGACTCCAGGAAGGATCTGGACAAGGGATATATCTAATTATATCTAATGAGATCACCATGGAGTTTGAAAGGATTGTGATCTGTTCAAGTCAGTTCCACATTCCGAAACATGAGAGCGTTCGAACTTCGGGACGAAGTTCAGTTTAAGGGGGAGAGGCTATAATATCCCAGGTTTAGAGGCAATAAAATGAGAGAACACCAAAGTGTGCATTGCATTCATGCATAGAAAATCCGGGGAATTTTCGCGCTTTCAAATAAAACTTACCACGATGAATCGAAGTTTCACTTGACTTGCTGGAATTGAAGTAGATCATCAAGTCAAGCGCTATAAACTTCACTGTGATCTTTGCTAAAACCCTGTTTTGGGTAGAGATGATTTGTTCTATGGGCTAGATCAAATGGAATTAGTTTTACAACAAACCACACCTTACGTGAGGATTAAATACTAGATCCTATAAGGGATCATAACATGGTATTCCTTACAACAACACATTCTTTAATAATCAAACCCCAACTTATTAACACTTAAAAGTCAGCAACTAGTTTTGTGTGTAATTTAATTCACTTCTAAACTTACTACCAAATAAGGTAAACCATAGGGTCTAAAGTGCATAAAAGCCACACATTCTTATTAAAATCATAACTTATTAAATATATGGAATATCATAAAACTAAATCTATTTACATTACGAATTATAGTTCAAACTATTTTAATAAAACTAACTAGGAGTATTTTGAAACTCATATTACCATGCCTTGGTGAATTCAAACACCAACTATCCAAAATTGAGAAATAACCCTCAACCTTGAGCTTTTGACCAATATTATAATATAAATCCAATCAAATATGATATAGTGACTCATCAACAATAATAAAACTATCCACAAGATATTTAGTAACAAATGTCACTTGGCTATCCAAAAATAAATCATATGAGAGGATAATCTCTATGCCACATAGGATGGAAATATCTACATTACTTGCATTCCAAGTTATGCCACCTCATGCTCAAAGGATTGCTATGGATGAGGGCATGACAACCAAGCACCTTACTCGTCAAACCAAAACAAGAGTCACTCACCTATGTGTCAAGATACTAGAGCTTGCCCAAGCCTATAAAAGGAGCCACACCCTTCATCCATTTGATCATCTTGTAGCATGATACAAGGAAACCAACACATAGAGCCACTCCATACATTAGCTAGGATCTATATGAAGAAGCTAGGAGGTGGAGGCATACCACAAGATGTAGGTTTATCAGATTTCCAGAAGAACAAGCTGCATAAGATAACAAGGTAGAATTCCTAGGCAAACCATATATTTAGAGGATCATATCATCATCTCTTGAGTAGGACCTTAGGATTTTTGTGACGCCCCGGAACCGGTACCATGAGGATTCCAGCGATCCCGCCGAAATCCGCACGATATCGATTCTGAGACGCCCTCCGACACGACGTGCGCAACGAATCACACACGTGGTGCCAGAGGAATTAACACGAGCGGTAACATTATAACAGGTTTACAATAGAGCCCACAAGATACATATATTACAACAACGACTCCAACGAGTCAAGATACAAATATATAATACAAAGATCCGAATCATACAGAAGATCAAATACGTCCGAGTACGGACAAGATACAAATTGGACTAAGAGTCCTGAAGATAACCAGTGGCGTCCATAACCCAGCCCAGGCCAAGCCGGAAGGGTAACCTTGCTAACGTCGTCATCTCGTACATGTCAAAGTCGGGCCATCGGTTGCCGACAAAAGGGGGAGGAGACAAAAAGAAAGGAAGGCGAGGGTAAGTACCATTGGCACGTACTTGCGAGACAAGACCAGCTATGCTCGCTGGTGGGCGGTATAAACTTCACCCGGCTATATGTGGAGTTTAGCGGCAGAAAAGCTACTATCCAATAGAGACACGCTACAACATCCGTCTACTCAGAGAAGATAAGAGAGCGCACAAGGTAACAGATAAATACTACACAAACATAACCCAGCCAAATACACATATCCCCTTCAACAAAGCGAAGAGGCAATGTAAAAGGCACTCCACTGTTGACAATTTTATTATATGTTGGTTGTAGTAATGCAATATTGCTACGCAAGTTATTATCAAATTATTAACAACACGTATAAGGTGTAAGTTGTTCTATGATCGAGCTATACAATTCCAAATCGTCCATAACCGCGGACACGGCTTATCGATAAGATGTACACCCTGCAGGGGTTGCCCAAATGTAACCATACGCATGCTCGAACCCACTTACTACAGGTGGAGTCTCACAACAAGACCGTTCCCAATGCAAGCGAAAGTTTAATGGGAGCCACCCAACTAAGCTACCCGTGACGAAGTTCGGCCGTACTCCGATACGGACCCAGAGGTTTGCGTCGGCTTCCAAGGCGGGCACTAACGACCGGCCAAGGATAAAGAGTCCCGCGTTATGAGTACAATACAGAAATAAACACCCGAAGGCAACAAGAAGTAAATCGTGCATCGTGCATATGGGCAAATAAAACCAAGGTTGTGGCTCCCAATAAACAGACTCGAGGAAAGGTAGTGGGTGATGGGGGTCCCATTCCCCCACGTACGGGTAGAGCGCTCAATCTCGGAACGAGATAACAAGAACTCGGGTCCTAGGGGACATTAGCAAGTCAAAGTTCCGATGCTTTCGCAAAGGGGCTCACAGATGCCTCTGCTTACAATTTTAGTTGTTAACAATAAAGTAAAGCATGAGTATCTCCAACAATTGATATAGCATGTGATAACCTCCCAACAACCCAACATATCCCGATAACAGATCGAGATAAACAACAGAGACTAAACACGCCTACGACTCGCAAGGCTCAAACATCAAGCAACGGCTATGGATAATGAATGATACATATAGGATTATTATGGTAAACAAGTGGAATAGGACACGTGACTCGATAAAGAATCGCAACATAAGGATAGCAGTGAGAGCGAGAGCAAAATATAAAATAGGTGAAGAGGGAGGGCTCGCCTGTGAAAAGCTGCAGAAGAACTTGTCGTCTCTCACATCACCACTTCGGGATCCTATCCGGGAAGAAGCAAAGCGCTAGAACAAACAACGGATGCACCATTTAATACTACGGCGAAAGAATCGGCATGCTCGAGATGATATGCATGGCATGGCAAAGATGGTGCAATGCAACTTAACCAAATTAAGCGGAATCGGAATCCCGACGAACAATTATTAGGTTTGAGTTATATTTCTAATCCGCATATTAAATATTGATTAGCATGGAACCACATGGCATGGGTGAGCTACTTCAATATTAATCGGAGCGAGGAACCGTAGCCGGTAATTCCCAAATACTCCGCGCTTAATTATTAGGTGCATGCAAACTATAACGGAACGACATGATGCGGGATGCAAACAATTATAATTTATGGCATATTCAAATTCATTATATTTTTCTGATAAAATTTCATATACAAAACATTTTATTTGGAACTGTAAAATAAAATGTATGACAATAAACATTTTTGCAAAAAAAAAAAAAACAAAGGACCCAAGAATAGGCAGGAGGGAATCAATTGGAGTGCAGCGATACGCTACAGTATGATTGTTGTACAAGGAGGGGCGCAGTCGCGCAGATTGTTTTGAATAGGAGAACGCATGATTTTGCATCGATAAAAGATAACTGTGTAGATGAGCAGGTAACGAGCCAACTCTATAAGCATCACATCTTTTCAAGAATTGGAACCCGCATGATTTTGAACAAGAACAGAGAGCAAAAGGTGGACTTAATTGCACCGGCCAGAATTTGATCTCCAAATGGATCAAGCAGATAAACGAGCTACTAGCCAAGGGGCTGCTGCTCAGATTCACGATCAAAGGGAGGCGTGCTGACTTTTGAAGAAACCCAGGTAAATGATCTGGCCAAGATGGATAGCAAGCAGCTAAGCACACGAGCGAGCAGCTGGATCAATCCATGAGCTAGCTAGCTTAAGCAACCAACCTAGCAGGTGGATGGATACGGGATACTCTTGTGTGCTAGCTGAAAAAAAAAAGGTGTATAAGTGGTGCAGCTGGTTTATGTGTGGAGCGACAGCGAGCAAACAACTAGCGACCAAGCCAATTGCGGCCAGGGAACAAAGCACAGGCATGGGCCGTCGCGCGCGGCACAAGGAAGAAACGGTACTGCCGTGGTGCGATACTGACGCGGAGGTGCTCGTCCATGCACGACCTGAAGGCAACATCGATAGGAGCAGCTAACTGAATTTACTGAAGAAAGAGACAATCTTAACTGAATTTGACAGGTGTTAACTGAACCCAAGAAAACATGGAACATCTGGCCCAGACGATGGAGAACGACAACAACCAGGGAAAAGTGAGGAGCAGCGGAGTCTCACCCAGGGGCTCGTGGACGGGCTCGGTGAGGGCGGAGGAGGCCCAACGGCGATGGAAACGATGGACACGTGCTCGGCGACGGGCACTCCGGGTAGAAGACCGTGGCGAGGCAGAACTGCGGCAGCTACAGGCGGCATTCTGCTCCGGGAAAAAAAACGAGGTCGAAGGTGATGTCCCAGAGTTGCACCTGCTCCATGGACTCAGCGAAGAGGAAGAAGATGCCACAGCAGTTTCATCCCCGCGTGCGGCGCGGCGGACGGCGGTTCTGATGTAGGGTTAGGGTTTGATGGGGCTCAAAATCGATTGTGGATTAGGTGGGGAAAGGAGGCAGTGTGGAGGAGGATCAAGGCAGGGAACACGTGGGGAGGGGAAGGTGAGATGCTCATCTCCTATCTGCTTGTGAGGAAGAGAAACATGGGACGCTTGAAAAAAAAGGATTTTCTTTTTATTATTCTGTAAAGTTGTTTTCTTTTATTTAAAACTTCTATTTTGAATAGAGAGAGAGAGAGAGAGAGAGTCTATAACATTTTTTTTGAACCCTGCAAGTTTTGAAAACAAAACCTTAACATATTTGAAAAAGGTTTAAGTATTTATATTTAACTCAAATTATAAGAGAGTGGGAGAGCAAGGTTTAATATAACCTTTGTAAGAGTTTTGGCAAAGCCAGTTTTAGACGTTTGGTTGGCAAGAGCAAGAACAAAATGGATAGACTAGGACTAGGATTGGAACATCTCAAGTGAGATGGAGGTAGAGCGAAGAAGAAGAACCGAAAGTAAAAGATTGAGAGATAGAGAGGAAAAGACCAACAAGAAAGAAAGATGGCAAGATTAAAACCAATTGAAAATTTTCAATTGTAAAACTAAAGGTGACATGAATGCATGAATGCGACGATGATGCACAAAAGAAAAAAAAACAACAAACAAAACTATTAGGGGTATCTACCTGGCCGTTACAATCGACACCACTAACAAGGGATCGCGCCCCGACATCCCACGCCAAGGTACGGGGGAGAGAGGTGAACTATCGGATCTTCAGGCGACGTGTCGATCTTCTCGACACCACTAACAAGAGTTCTTCCTCCATGTAGAACGGTCGGCACTACCAACAAGGTTTGTTGCTCACGTCGACGATGACGACTCCGGAGAAAGAGAGGAAGGAGTTACAGTCACATGGATCCACCAATTTAAATGTAGCAAAAACAATGATAAGAGTAGTCGGTATGGTAGCTACTCCATCCCGCACCCAAAGCATTACTCGGTACACAAATAGGAGAATCATGCAATCCACTCCCGGAATTCAGATTGGCGATCTTGATAAGCGTTGTCTGCGAAGATTCAACGGGGCCAAGGCACAAAGAATTGTAGAGGGATCACGGAAACAAAGATGATGTCAACGGAGAAGAAAAGGGTTAGCCATCGTTGATGTTCTTCTTGCGGAAGGTCTTCAGAGATCGGTCCAATTAGGTGAAAGGCATAGATCGTCCAACCCACGTGGAACCTAAGACTCGAAGAACTCAGATAAGAGAGAAGACCCAAAACTCGCAAAGGTAAGAGGAGAAAGAATATAGATAAGGAGAAAAATCAGAGCTAATCAGATCTATCCAACGATGTTTTCCGAAAATAGGTTTTAACACTAACGTCTGTTGGCAAGGTTAACCTACAGGCTGGACTAGTGGGGTACCGTCAACCTGGGCTCTGATACTAACTTGTGACGCCCCAGAACCGGTACCATGAGGATTCCAGCGATCCCGCCGAAATCCGCACGATATCGATTCTGAGACGCCCTCCGATACGACGTGCGCGACGAATCACACACGTGGTACCAGAGGAATTAACATGAGCGGTAACATTACAACAGGTTTACAATAGAGCCCACAAGATACATATATTACAACAACGACTCCAACGAGTCAAGATACAAATATATAATACAAAGATCCGAATCATACAGAAGATCAAATACGTCCGAGTACGGACAAG
Organism: Lolium rigidum; assembly: GCF_022539505.1. Lineage (NCBI taxonomy): Eukaryota > Viridiplantae > Streptophyta > Magnoliopsida > Poales > Poaceae > Lolium > Lolium rigidum. The sequence continues at coordinate 183,706,564 of NC_061510.1, read as the reverse complement.
ATACAAATTGGACTAAGAGTCCTGAAGATAACCAGTGGCGTCCTTAACCCAGCCCAGGCCAAGCCGGAAGGGTAACCTTGCTAACGTCGTCATCTCGTACCTGTCAAAGTCGGGCCATCGGTTGCCGACAAAAGGGGGAGGAGACAAAAAGAAAGGAAGGCGAGGGTAAGTACCATTGGCACGTACTTGCGAGACAAGACCAGCTATGCTCGCTGGTGGGCGGTATAAACTTCACCCGGCTATATGTGGAGTTTAGCGGCGGAAAAGCTACTATCCAATAGAGACACGCTACAACATCCGTCTACTCGAGAGAAGATAAGAGAGCGCACAAGGTAACGGATAAATACTACACAAACATAACCCAGCCAAATACACATATCCCCTTCAACAAAGCGAAGAGGCAATGTAAAAGGCACTCCACTGTTGACAATTTTATTATATGTTGGTTGTAGTAATGCAATATTGCTACGCAAGTTATTATCAAATTATTAACAACACGTATAAGGTGTAAGTTGTTCTATGATCGAGCTATACAATTCCAAGTCGTCCATAACCGCGGACACGGCTTATCGATAAGATGTACACCCTGCAGGGATTGCCCAAATGTAACCATACGCATGCTCGAACCCACTTACTACAGGTGGAGTCTCACAACAAGACCGTTCCCAATGCAAGAGAAAGTTTAATGGGAGCCACCCAACTAAGCTACCCGTGACGAAGTTCGGCCGTACTCCGATACGGACCCAGAGGTTTGCGTCGGCTTCCAAGGCGGGCACTAACGACCGGCCAAGGATAAAGAGTCCCGCGTTATGAGTACAGTACAGAAATAAACACCCGAAGGCAACAAGAAGTAAATCGTGCATCGTGCATATGGGCAAATAAAACCGAGGTTGTGGCTCCCATTAAACAGACTCGAGGAAAGGTAGTGGGTGATGGGGGTCCCATTCCCCCACGTACGGGTAGAGCGCTCAATCTCGGAATAGATAACAAGAACTCGGGTCCTAGGGGACATTAGCAAGTCAAAGTTCCGATGCTTTCGCAAAGGGGCTCACAGATGCCTCTGCTTACAATTTTAGTTGTTAACAATAAAGTAAAGCATGAGTATCTCCAACAATTGATATAGCATGTGATAACCACCCAACAACCCAACATATCCCGATAACAGATCGAGATAAACAACAGAGACTAAACACGCCTACGACTCGCAAGGCTCAAACATCAAGCAACGGCTATGGATAATGAATGATACATATAGGATTATTATGGTAAACAAGTGGAATAGGACACGTGACTCGATAAAGAATCACAACATAAGGATAGCAGTGAGAGCGAGAGCAAAATATAAAATAGGTGAAGAGTGAGGGCTCGCCTGTGAAAAGCTGCAGAAGAACTTGTCGTCTCTCACATCACCACTTCGGGATCCTATCCGGGAAGAAGCAAAGCGCTAGAACAAACAACGGATGCACCATTTAATACTACGGCGAAAGAATCGGCATGCTCGAGATGATATGCATGGCATGGATAAGATGGTGCAATGCAACTTAACAAAATTAAGCGGAATCGGAATCCCGACGAACAATTATTAGGTTTGAGTTATATTTCTAATCCGCATATTAAATATTGATTAGCATGGAACCACATGGCATGGGTGAGCTACTTCAATATTAATCGGAGCGAGAAACCGTAGCCGGTAATTCCCAAATACTCCGCGCTTAATTATTAGGTGCATGCAAACTATAACGGAACGACATGATGCGGGATGCAAACAATTATATGGATGGCATATTCAAATTCATTGTATTTTTCTGATAAAATTTCATATACAAAACATTTTATTTGGAACTGTAAAATAAAATGTATGACAATAAACATTTTTGCAAAAAAAAAACAAAGGACCCAAGAATAGGCAGGATGGAATCAATTGGAGTGCAGCGATACGCTACAGTGTGATTGTTGTACAAGGAGGGGCGCAGTCGCGCAGATTGTTTTGAATAGGAGAACGCATGATTTTGCATCGATAAAAGATAACTGTGTAGATGAGCAGGTAACGAGCCAACTCTATAAGCATCACATCTTTTCAAGAATTGGAACCCGCATGATTTTGAACAAGAACAGAGAGCAAAAGGTGGACTTAATTGCACCGGCCAGAATTTGATCTCCAAATGGATCAAGCAGATAAACGAGCTACTAGCCAAGGGGCTGCTGCTCAGATTCACGATCAAAGGGAGGCGTGCTGACTTTTGAAGAAACCCAGGTAAACGATCTGGCCAAGATGGATAGCAAGCAGCTAAGCACACAGGCAGGCAGCTGGATCAATCCATGAGCTAGCTAGCTAGCTTAAGCAACCAACCTAGCAGGTGGATGGATACGGGATACTCTTGTGTGCTAGCTGGAAAAAAAAAAGGTGTAGAAGTGGTGCAGCTGGTTTATGTGTGGAGCGACAGCGAGCAAACAACTAGCGACCAAGCCAATTGCGGCCAGGGAACAAAGCACAGGCATGGGCCGTCGCGCGCGGCACAAGGAAGAAACGGTACTGCCGTGGTGCGATACTGACGCGGAGGTGCTCGTCCATGCACGACCTGAAGGCAACATCGATAGGAGCAGCTAACTGAATTTACTGAAGAAAGAGACAACCTTAACTGAATTTGACTGGTGTTAACTGAACCCAAGAAAACATGGAACATCTGGCCCAGACGATGGAGAACGACAACGACCAGGGAAAAGTGAGGAGCAGCGGAATCTCACCCAGGGGCTCGTGGACGGGCTCGGTGAGGGCGGAGGAGGCCCAACGGCGACGGAAACGATGGACACGTGCTCGGCGACGGGCACTCCGGGTAGAAGACCGTGGCGAGGCAGAACTGCAGCAGCTACAGGCGGCGTTCTGCTCCGGGAAAAAAAACGAGGTCGAAGGTGATGTCCCAGAGTTGCACCTGCTCCGTGGACTCAGCGAAGAGGAAGAAGATGCCACAGCAGTTTCATTCCCCGCGTGCGGCGCGGCGGACGGCGGTTCTGATGTAGGGTTAGGGTTTGATGGGGCTCGAAATCGATTGTGGATTAGGTGGGGAAAGGAGGCAGTGTGGAGGAGGATCAAGGCAGGGAACACGTGGGGAGGGGAAGGTGAGATGCTCATCTCCTATCTGCTTGTGAGGAAGAGAAACAGGGGACGCTAGAAAAAAAAAGGATTTTCTTTTTATTATTCTGTAAAGTTGTTTTCTTTTATTTAAAACTTCTATTTTGAATAGAGAGAGAGAGAGAGAGAGAGAGAGTCTATAGCATTTTTTTGAACCCTGCAAGTTTTGAAAACAAAACCTTAACATATTTGAAAAAGGTTTAAGTATTTATATTTAACTCAAATTATAAGAGAGTGGGAGAGCAAGGTTTAATATAACCTTTGTAAGAGTTTTGGCAAAGCCAGTTTTAGACGTTTGGTTGGCAAGAGCAAGAACAAAATGGATAGACTAGGACTAGGATTGGAACATCTCAAGTGAGATGGAGGTAGAGCGAAGAAGAAGAACCGAAAGTAAAAGATTGAGAGATAGAGAGGAAAAGACCAACAAGAAAGAAAGATGGCAAGATTAAAACCAATTGCAAATTTTCAATTGTAAAACTAAAGGTGACATGAATGCATGAATGCGACGATGATGCACAAAAGAAAAAAAAACAACAAACAAAACTATTAGGGGTATCTACCTGGGCCGTTACAATTTTCCAGGTCATTTAGAAGTGAGAGTATAGATGCTAACCATACCCATGTCTATCCTAGAGAATACTAGAGTAGTATTAAATCTTAGTTGTTCAAACCAACCTTTAATCTTGGAGGTGAGAGACATATTCTATTAGTGAAACATAACTAAAACCTAGATCATATTTGAATTTCAATCCAAGTATCACTTGGGATTATAAATAGAACCTTGCCATGCCTCATGCCTATTTTATACTTCAATTAGTGAAGCATCATCAAATTCATAAACCCTTTCACATAGGATCCAATTCACATAAAATATTGTTTCCGAACTTGTGTATCATGTATCACAAGTATAAACCAAGCCATATATACCTAAGCTTAAGTGCTATTTAAGTGAGTAGAGTGAACCAATATTAAATTCTATTTTGCCTTCCAAGGAATTTGTTTAGTGTACCGGATAAAGTAGTGTTTAATAAAATAGAACCACCTTAGCAAGAGAGTTAATCATGATGAGCTTAGGATTCATTTTAAATAATTCAAGCAAGAGTTTGCTAAGTAAGATTAGTGAGTATAGAGTTGATCCAAACCATCTTCTTAAACCCTTAGAAACAATTCTCCACATAAAATCATGAACCAATCCATTCCCTTTACCATTTGTTAAACTCTAGCCATAATTAAATTATATGTGAGTAATCACCATGTTGAAGCACTAGAAAAATATAGTATGTCCCTCATGCACATGTTATGAATTTTCAAACCATTCAAAGGGATTTAGCACCTAAGTTAAGAAGGAATTGAGATAAATATTTAAACCATATCTATTTCAATTATATATCACTAAAACACCAATTGAATTAAGTATTAAATACTTGTGTAAACAACAAAGCTATACAATAAGTTTGATCATCAAGTTATAATTATGATTCAAATATTTTTGAACCTATAAAAATAAACAGAATTCAATTTGAATTGAAATCCACAAAATAGAAAACAGGAAATATAAATGAAAATAGAAAAGGGAGAAGCTTACCTGGTGGACCAGAGCAGCCCAGAAACAGAGCCCAGCCTTGGCCCAAGAACGCAGCCCAGTGCTAACCCACCTGGCCACTTACCGGTTCGTCGCTGGCAGGAGACAAGGGGAGGTCGTCGTCTTCCTTCCCGGCGTCGACAACGCACAGAGATGTCTCGGCCACGTCCTCGCTACGGATAGGGACGATCCCGGACGCCAGAGACCATCTCAGAGGCACCTCCAAGCTTCACCGCGTCCGTCCTATCCACTTGCGTCCCGATTCGTGCCATGTTGCCGTGGAACCTTGCCGTCCCATCTCGGTCGTCACCGACGACGAGATGACCATTCCGCCCTCCTCTGGAGCTATAAGAGCACCACGAGCTTCTTCAAGAAACCCTAGAACCTCACCGCCCTTCCATTCCCTCTCTATCCCTCTCAATCTCCCATAATCATCCGCAGCACCTCGTCAGAGTTAATCATGTTGCCGTCGATGGAGGCCACCCCGGCGTCTATGAAGTGGACGGCTAGAAGCGCACGAGTTTGCTGATCATTCTGGTAGAAGCAATCGAGAAGGAGCTTCACCAATGGAGCCAATTTCAGTATTCCCTTCCACGGAAGTTCGTCGGAATCCGCGACGCTGTGCTCGTCTCCGACCACCTCAAGCCCCACCGAGCTCACCATCACCTTCAGGTTGATCTTGCGCCTCTCCAGCATCTCTTTACGCATCTTAGGGTCCACCGTAGATCGAGTTTGGTAGATCGTCGGAGTTTGCTGCCATGGTAGCGTTCGCCGGAGCTAGCTCCGGTGGTCGTTTCTAAAAGGCAACACCATCATTCGCTTCTGCGTGTCGAGGAGAGTCGGAATCCATCACTAGATCGTCCTGGGAGGTACTAGAACGGCAGAGCCGCCCTCGCCTGGTCGCCGGCGTCAAGCCGACGGCGAGAGGGGCGTGTCCACCGCCACCTCAGCATCTTTGACTGGTCTTCTGCCCGCGTGGCAGTTGACTAGTCAACGGACCCACCTGTCTATGAGAGTAGCTAGGGTCTGAACCGGTACATTTAGTATTTTAGTTGAATTTTAAAAACCAGTAAATATCTGAAACTTTGTAAAATCATATAAAATTCATTTCAACTCATAAAAATATGAATAATATATCAAAATTCTCACAAAAATAAACTCTATTCAAATAAATTATAAAATAAAAATGTGTGTCAACATAAAAATTCACTTATTTTTATCTTTATTAATTATGTCTTTCTAATTGTTTTAAATACAATTTTAATTCAATAAAAAGTTAACTCTCAAAATTAAAATTTAACTACTCAAGTAACTAAGTAAAATGTTAAGATTAATATTCTAAATTATCTTTGCATTAACTTAAATATTAGTGGTAATTCATAATCCTTAAATTGTAAATTACCATTTACCATTTTCTTTAAATAAAATAAAACAAGAAAATACTAAAGGTTAATATTATTTTGGGTAATCCAAAAATTGTTTACTTAAACATCTTTAGTTAACAAGTTAAGTATTTTAAAACTTATTAACAATTGTTAAACCCTAGTTTTTAATTAAACCTAATTAAGAGTTACCCTAATTATTAGTTCTTGTGAAAATTAATAAAATGTCAAACCATTATTAATTTTATTTCAAAGTAATTAGTAACCACACCTTTATTGTAAATTGTCATTTTAATAATTGTATCATAATTTAGAAACCCTAATTTTAATATAAGTAAGACCTTGATCCCATTATTTTATGTGTTCGTCCTAAATAGTTGCAATCCTAAAACCCTAGGGGTTTAGCCCATATGATTATATAAGCTTCATCTATACCTATAGAACCCTAGTTAAAAACAAATGCATGCATCATCATGATCTACTAAAATAAAACACCATCACTTTACTTGTGATCATCATTTCATGTCCCTATTCTTAATTAAAACCTATATGATTCCCTAGTGTCACTTAGGAGCAAACCCTAGCTTGTCAATTGGATTAGTACCATTGATCACCACTCCTATATACCACACCATTAGGATCAACCTCAACCATCAAACTCTAGGAGAAACCATAGTAATAAACCTACCAAGACTTGATACATATAGACCCATTCCAACTAAGAACCAACTAGTACCTATTAGGAAACTAAATGAATCCAATAGTAAACCCTAGAAGCCATAGCTCCTATTTGAAGTAATTCTTGTACTTATTAACTTGTTCTTCAAAAGTTATTCTTTTGAAGTATAATATAAGTAATAATCAACCATGTCTTGTAGAACTTAAAATTGACAACACATCTTTACATATCATTCAACTACAATTCCTTTATGTGTGACGTGGGCATTACCCTTCGGGTAACCAATG
>NC_061510.1:183631510-183699404 GCF_022539505.1 Lolium rigidum | reverse complement strand
GCTCTACCCTACACAGTTCAACCGGAGGCCCATGAAGGTACCCGATGGCAAGATGGGCCACTAGGACGGTGCGGCGGAAGATTACTTGGAGTACAAGACACGGAAGAAGCCGAACAAGGAAAGATTAGAGATAGATCTACTGTAAACCTACTCGTACTCGATTAGACCTCTCGGGACCTAGCCACCTATATAAAGGCCAGGAGAGGGGCTATCGAGGGACACAATCAACCTTAGCAATACTAGCCAGCAGAAGCTTAGAACTAGGTTACCCTAGCAACTAGCATCTCGACGAGATCACAGCCGAACTATTCGGCACCCCATTGTAACCTATTTTTCATCATAATCAAAGAACAGACAGGCAGGACATAAGGGTTTTACCTCATCGAGGGCCCCGAATCTGGGTAAATCGCTCTCCCCGCTTGTCTGTGTACCGATGTCTCGTGTCAGCTTGCAGGATTCCATCAACCCTAAGCCCCTATCGGAGGGCATTGCCGAGGAGCACCCTCGACAATTGGCGCCGTCTGTGGGAACCCTGTCGGCACAAGGCAGGGCATCGGCAGATCCGATCATGACACCGGTGGCTTCGCCGGCAACTTCATCAACAACTTCGTCGACACCATCGTCACCAATCCTGGGAAGCCCGATTCGATTCGGTTCCTACGAGTTTACTCCACACAGCGATTCCTCCCGCTCGAACTTTTCAGATCTACAAGGGAACATGGAGATGACCTTCGGCAGTGTCCACTACAACGTCAACGCAGAGGGAATCCTTCGATTGCTGGAATCCCCCACTCCCGGATCGACAAGTTCAAGCGCGTCATCGTCACTCGATCTGTCGGCTGGTCTGACGGGATCGACGTGCTCACCCGTGCCCTCAACTCCCCGCTCGGTGTCCTCCATGTCGGTAGGGTCGGATGATTCCTCATCTTCGAAACTAACTTCGTACTACTGCCTGAACTGCGACACCAGGCACGGGCTGGGATCAAGCGACACGCCGTTCATCTGCAACGCCCAATATTCGTCGGGAGAGGATAGTATCGACAGCACCATCCAGGAAACCACCCGAAGAACGGCACACCATCAGGTTTATGTCGCCAATAACACGGGAAACATAAGGCGCAGAGGAGACGAGGACCATACCCCCCGTTCCAGTAGGAGGGCGAGTTTTGAAAACAGCGCCAGCAACCGCGATAGCGATTACACCATCGCGGATGAGGAGTGGGCAGCAGCAAGGGCAGCAGTACTCAACAACACGCCGCTCCCCGCAGGAACTTCGGTTGGAACCCTCAATGCTTATCGCTCCATACTAGAGAAAAACCGGGAGCACCTGTCGAAAGAACAAGCCACCCTCGAGAGACGCTTATCTGCGGCGGATCGATCCAGCGAACGGCGAAGGGGCTCGCAAGGGAGTGCCTCCCGAAACACTCAGGGAACAGGCAAGCACCGGTCAAGACTATCCAGGCTTTCAGAAGATGACGCCAGAGAAATAACGTCGAATCTGACCAAATCCTTTATGACTATGGATACCGCCGGCATGCCACGACCGAAAACCGTTGCAGGAGCAACGACCAACCTCGCCGCATACCTCATCAACCAGCGCCCCGAAGGATCCATGGCTCAAGCTCATCGAGGTGCCCTGGAGAGTCTCGCAATATTGGGGAACAACCTAGTCCCGCCAAAGGAAAAGACCACCGTCCAAGGAAGTGGGTCGAGACATCATGCGAGAGACGCTCGGGACGAAATCACCCAGAGCAAGATCGACAAAGCAAGGCGACGACCCGCCGCCAGGAAGGATGACAACAGCGATTCTTCGGATGAAGACCAAGAGTACGACGGCGAGCTCAGGGGAGCCGACTGTCTAAGTTACAAGATCCGCGAAACGATGCCGCCCAAAAAGTTTAAGCCTACCCCTACCGATGCTGCCAAGTACGATGGGCAGCAAGAACCAAGATCCCGGATAGACGACTACCCGCGGACCGTGATCCCGCACAAAGGAAACCGGATAGCAGCAATGCAATGCTTACAGCTTTACCTAAAGGATTCAAGCACGGGCCCGGCTAAGGGGCTGCCGAAAGGTTCTGTTAAATCATGGGACGACCTAGTAGATGCCTTCGTTGCCAACTTCCAAGCAACATACAAGAGGCCCGTCGGGATCGAAGAGCTGCGGAATTGCCGGCAGAAGCAGAAGGAGTCGATGCGATCATACATCGGGAGGTTCACAAAGCTCCTGAACGCTGCCGAAGACGTATCTGTCGACAGAGCAATCGACGCTTTCAGCGACGGCGTTCAGCGGGAAAGCTACATAGAAGAACTTGGGCGCAAAAAGCCAAAAACCATAACCAAATTAATGGAAATCGCCAACAGCTTGGGCTGATGGTGAGGACAACGTACGAAGGCCACGGCAGCGCAGTGATGACGAAGACGACGACCAGCCGAAGCACGACTCGGGTGGCCGAAGGGATCGTCACAAGAGAAGGAAGAACCGCAACTACGATGATAACAATCTGGTAGACGCAGGATATTCCGATCGACAGGACGATCGAGATGATAGGCACGACGGTAACCGGAACAACTCTGGGAACCGTGGTAACTATAAACCACGACAGCAGAGGACTCCCGAATTACCCTACGCTGAGCAGATCAACGCCCCCTGTTACTTGCACTCGTATGTCGATTCCAAGGACGGCAAAACGAAGTCAACTCACCTGCTCAGGGACTGTCGGCAGTTCCTTGACATGCACAAACTCATCCAGCAATCAGGCCAGCAACAGATACCACCACCACCCCCACCTCCACCGCAGCATCAAGTCCAGAAGGCTCAACCCCATCAACCCAACGAGGCGTTCCCACCACCACGTGGGCAGATGAGCATGATCCACAGGACAGGTGTTTCGAAAAGGGAGATGAAGAAGCTCACCCGAGAGATCAACTTGGCAGAAAGCATCATGGCAAACATCCCCGAGTACGTCGAATGGTCTTCTCAGAACATTACGTTCAGTCGAGCAGATCACCCGATGACCATACCAAAACCGGGACACGCCGCCTTGGTAGTCGAAGCACAAATTGGGGGGTTCAAGATGAGCAAAGTCTTCATGGATGGTGGAAGCGGGCTAAACCTGATATTTGTCGACACAATTAGAAGTATGGGGATCACCATGAGCATGCTGGAAGAAACAGACACCTGCTTCCACGGGATCCTTCCAACCGCACCGGGCCACTCTCTTGGCAAAGTCTACCTGAATGTTATCTTCGGCAGGGCCGACAATTTCAGGAAGGAAAAGATCGAGTTTGAAGTGGTGAACTGGGAGTCACAGTATCACGCTATACTCGGAAGACCAGCGTATGCCAAGTTCATGGCTGTGCCGCATTATGCATACCTCAAGCTGAAAATGCCTGGGAACAACGGGACAAACATCACAGTCTATGGAAGTTTTTCACGCTCGGACAATTGTGATCGCGACTTTCAGAGGATTGCTGCAAAGTTCGGGTCACAGCAAGAAATCGTCGACCCTCCGCCCAAGCTGTCTTTACGAGAGATCAAGGAAGAAAAAGATGGCAGGGAAACCAAGAAGAAGCCAGCCGCTCTCGCCCTTAAAGCTTCGGCCAGCGAAGCTTCGGCAGCGAAGCCTCGGCAGAGCAAAGGGTTCGGCAGTTGATGGCACAGAAGGCGTAGGAGATAGCAAGACGATGGCAACCACCGCTCAAACCCCTGATGAAACCAGCAACGCTGCAGCAATCACTAACGCGGTGAAGAAGCCAGAAGAAGAGAAGAACCCCTTCCTTGCCTGAGCAGTTTACTAGCCTTTATTTTCCTTTTTCCTTTATTATAAACAGGGCCTTCCCTTTTTCGCCCTCTAGCATCGCGCTTACCTTATTAATAAGAACTTAAGCTTCGATTCTTTGTTAAGCATTGCAGTAACTACAAACTTCTAAGCCCCATCTCTATGCAAACATAGTACAAGGCAGAAGATCGCGCTTCAAAAAAGCCTCTACGAGTGCTAAAAGACGTTCACCTTTCCCTCCGCTATAGATGCCTCTACGAGTGCCGTAAATAGCAAGAGATTGGAAATACATATAAACAACAACCCACGTTCGATATTTTACTTATGGAAATATCAAGGAACAACGGGCTCATCGGCAGAACCACTACACCCGAAATATTCGGGAGTGCCTGTCGAAATTTAAAACGGTTGAAAGCAAAGTTGCGCATACAACAGGTTTAGCAAAACTTGCAACACGAGCTGATCACTCAAATGATTTGCTAACCGACCAATATACATACATCTAAACGAGCAACTAAGATTCGCTCAAAACTTGCCAACGGCAATAACATGGTAAAAGTACATATGCATGTATCTACCGAACAAAAAGGCATCATTACATAATCCAAACACTTGGATAAAGTAGCCAAATTATCTATTTACAAAACGGACATTAAATCCCTGAAATCACCTTTGCGGAGTTCCTCTTTCTTCCGGTACCTTTGAGTCCTCCTCGAGTCCGTCGACAATTATGTTGGCAGGCAACAATACCCTCGGATACAGTGCCTCCAAGTCTCCAGTCGCATTGGCAATCGACAGCACACTTGCCAAAGGATAACAGGCAAGTACAAGGGCAAGTGTAAACCTGGCCCCTGCAAAAACCTGCGCACGTACCAAGTCTCGAATCTTCTTGGCATTACCAAATTCAGACATCAAAGCAAGGAGCGTCGGGGGAACTGCGTTCAAAGGGAACATTGTCTTCCAAACCACCCTCATAGCCTTGTAGCACTTGTCAAAAAAGTGGTGGACCTGCTGGACCCGATCCTGAAATTGTGCTACAGTCGAAGCCTTCGAGTGCTCCCGCCAGAAAATCTCTTCGGCTGAGGACAGCTGAGTTAATGCATTCACACGCTCGTGAATCCGTTTGTTCTCTTCTGCGCGGTTCAAAGCTATGACTGGCACGGAAATAAACAAAGGATCAGACAAGATACTATCGACAAAAAGGCGCAGAGATCAAGGAACTCACAGTTCAAGCTCTCGGTAGCTTTATGTAGCTCAGTAAGAGCGTACCGCTCCACGTCGGCTGCAATCTCGCTCTTCTTGTTGACAATCGCAGCTAAGGCATAAGTGCTGCGCAGGTCCTTTTCCATCTGGGTGACCCGATCCTTCATCCGTTGGATTCGATCACCTTCGGGAAGAACGCCCGAAGAGTCATCAACAAACGAGGGCACCGGGAAAACCTGCAGGCAACAGCGTTAAAAGGATGATAGATATGGACAAATTAAGCGTCCAACGTAACTCCCATCGGGAGAAGTACAAGAAATTCCTATCAGGAGAAGTACAAATGAAGATATTATGACAAAAGTGCGTTGGCAACATTGCCATCACAATGTTCTTTACAAACCTAAGTTCTCACAATAGAATAATGTTTTGTACTAAGCCCAAGGATAAAATCGTTACAACAGTCAAGGAGCCTGAGTTTGAGTCGACAGGCTGGGGCCAGCCGATGTCCTTCCTGACGAAACTAGTTCAAGGAGCTGGCGAGCACAAGTACGGGCAGACGCTGTAAAGGCGCTCAAATCAACAAATCGCCCATCTTTTTTCGGCAGCTCCTTAGTCATTTCTTCAATGTCAGCCTTAAAGCCGTAACCCATCATAAGTTGGAAGGCAAGGAGGGCACCATAGGTACGCGAGGTACGCTTGAATACCTCAATAACTTCCTTGGTGTCGACGGCAAAGGCATCAATCAGCTGCCCCAGAGTCTTCTCCTGCTTGATCTTGGGGAATATCATCGAATGCATCCGCGCCAGGGCACCCTTTCCCTTGTCAAAAAGCTCCCAGGTAAGCTGGTGGGTGGCAAGAACCATCGACACACCATTCGCCGGGGAGTTGCTCGGAACTTTGTCCAAAGCAGTAGCAGGGATGCTGACGGCTTCTGCAAGAAATTCAATTGGAGGAAACCATTGATTAAGAAACAGACCCATAAAAAGTAATAATCTACAAGAGATGTGTGAAAAAGCTTACCAAGTAAAGCCAAGGCAGATTGACGAAGGAGCTCGTCCTTCTCTGCTGCTCGAGCTTCCTCCTCCTTCAGCCTCTCTTTCAGCTTGCTCAGCTCATCTTTTAGGGAGTCGACCTCCTGGCGAGCTATGGCAGCCTTTTTGATGGCACCATCTAACTTTGAAGAGGAAGACTTAGCTTCCTCCTGCAGTCGAACCTTGTCCGCCTCCAAGGAGGTAAATTGAGAGGCGAAGGCTTCTAAAGAGGATATCACACCTCGTAGATCCTTGAAGAAAGGGAAAGTTTTACAAAGATCATTAGGCAAAGATACATTCCAAAAGATTCCTGTTAGACTCGATAAAGACTTACAGAAGGAGGAGCTGTGGCAGCAGCAGGAGCATCTTTCCCTTTGGAAAGGGAGGAGGCGGTCGATGCTTGCGCCGCGGGAGCCGCTTTAGGAGCCGAAGCTTCGGAAGCTGCGGCGGCTGGCGAGACAGCATCAGATCTGACCCTCTTAGGTGGAGGCTCAATGAAAGCATCGTCACTACAAGAACGATTTGATCGACCAAGTTATGAGAAAAATGTGAGAAGACCAAGAAGCTGAAAATAGTAAAAAGAAGAAAAACACTTACATATCAAGGAGATCATCTTCATCGGCGAAGCCGCCGATTGATCTCTTCGTAGGTGGAGCCCTGGTCTCCTCCGCAGCTGCATTAACAAAGGCATCGTGATCAGCGTCATCATCGCGCACCGATCCCTCTGTGTCGCAAGTGTCATCGGCTGATGGGGGGAGACTGGTATGAGCAGTTTCAGAATCTATCAGGTCATCGTGATCGCTTGTTGGGTTTGTATGCTCAACAGTACGAGAGTCAACGGGTTCTGAAGAGCCTCTTCCTTCGGAAGTATCATTTGGCAAGTTATGTAAGTCCCCGGAGGCTACGAGGGTCTGTCAAAGAAAAGACAAATGAGAACAACAGTAATTATGTCGATTAAGTAAATAGCAGCTTAACAAGAATTTGAGGAGGGAAATTACCTCTGGTGGTGGATGATCGGCATCAAAAGGAGTATACGGAGACATCAATGGGATCGAGTCTTCTTGGCTGAAGAAAGTGAGGCGACGGACTTCATCGAGCAGTTCTTTTTCCGAGTCGCAGCTAATCGGTCTCATCCTTGGACCCGAATACAACCACATTGGGCGAACTCTAGCCATACCGGTTGACTCGACGTTCGAAACACGCCGCTACCTCAGTACCAACCATGGTTTGGCCATCAGCTTCTTTAATCCGAAGAAATCTGGCAAAAAATTCGTCGGCTGCTACTTTTTCGTCGGGAGAAAGAATATTCTTCCAGGAATTCTTAGGTTTGGCTTCAAGGACGTTGACAAAGCGAGGAAGTTGAGATTCGGGTGACAAGGAATCCTTGGTGTAAAACCACTTCAATCTCCACCCTTGCACAGACTCTCTCATTGGGAAATTGAAGTAGTTGACATCCGAACGGGCTACAAATCCCACTCCTCCGGTGACAAAAGACCCGTTACTGCTGCTGTATCTCTTCACATAGAAAATCTTTTTCCACAACCCAAAATGAGGCTCAACGCCCAAATATGCTTCGCAGAGGGTGATAAACACAGCAACGTGGAGGATTGAGTTAGGAGTGAGTTGCCATAGTTGGATTTCGTAAGTTCGCAAGAGATGAAGGAGGAATTCGTGAACGGGAAGCGAGAGACCTCGATATAAGAACGACAAGAACATCACGGTAAAACCAGCGGGGGGATTAGGTCGGGAAATCGCACTCGGAAAGATCACATTCCCCTCATCGGAGGAGATCAATCCCAGGCTTCGGGATCTCTTCTCGTCACGCCTGGTGACGGTCGAAGCTATCCAATCTCCGGGCCTGGCTACTGAGCCTGGCGGCGCCGGCGGTGCCGGAGTTGGGGGAGGAGCGCTTGGAGCGCCCTCCTTCGGAGGAATCAAGGAAGATTTGGCGGCGGTGCCTCCGCTCGTAGAGCTGGCGGCGGCGCTGGGGTTCTTCTTCTTCACCATCGCAAGATCCGGGAAAAGCTAGGAAGCAGTGGTGGCGGCGCGAGCAGTTGTGAACGAGGGAAGAGGAAGAACAGCGAAGGGATGAATGAAGGAAGAGATTAGGGATTTCTGTCTCTTGGGAAACTTAAGGAAGGCCACGTACTGTCAGTGGGCCTTCACTCCAGTTAATGGTTGCGGAAATCGAGGAGGTGCCTCGCTAACCGTGTAAGAGGAGCAGGAATTGCTCGAAAACAGGGCTGGCAGGTCGTGTCTTATCAGTCAAAATCAAGGGGACAGAAAAACGTCATCAATGACGTCATAAGGAATGATTGCATACGAAGAGATAAGAAAGTATCGGGTGATCAACTTGAGCCTATGCACAGATTGCGAGCATCCGCACCTAGACTCGGGGGCTACTCCCATCGGGAGCGCTGGCGCGCACCCGATAGAATAAAGACTCGAATGAAAAACTTGACTCGAGTCTGCGCCCAGACATAAAGCGCCCGTGCCCAGACTCGGGGGCTACTCCCATCGGGAGCGCTGAACGCGCACCCGATAAAACTTTTTTCGCACTCCAGGATCATGCCCGGGGACTTGATTCTGTGTAGGGTAACGTTGTTTTGTCATCGGCAGTTAACCAACAAAAGTTGGGCACGTTATTCGCTATCCCTTGCATAAAGAAAATGTATCGGATGGTCTACAAAGACTTGCAGGAAAAAGCTTCGGCAGAAGAAGATGCTCGAGTAGTACAACTTGAGTCTACGCACGGATTGCAAGCATCCGTACCTAGACTCGGGGGCTACTCCCATCGGGAGCGCTGACGCGCACCCGATAGAAGATAGAAGAAAGGCAAGAATGATCGAGGAGAAGAACTTCGGAAGAAGACATGCTTTAGTCTCTACCCGAACTATGTTCGGCTAGACACTCGGGGGCTACTGACGTGGGCATTACCCTTCGGGTAACCAATGTTGCTCTACCCTACACGGTCCAACTGGAGGCCCATGAAGGTACCCGATGGCAAGATGGGCCACTAGGACGGTGCGGCGGAAGATTACTTGGAGTACAAGACACGGAAGAAGCCGAACAAGGAAAGATTGGAGATAGATCTACTGTAAACCTACTCGTACTCGATTAGACCTCTCGGGACCTGGCCACCTATATAAAGGCCAGGAGAGGGGCTATCGAGGGACACAATCAACCTTAGCAATACTAGCCAGCAGAAGCTTAGAACTAGGTTACCCTAGCAACTAGCATCTCGACGAGATCACAGCCGAACTATTCGGCACCCCATTGTAACCTGTTTTCATCATAATCAAAGAACAGACAGGCAGGACGTAAGGGTTTTACCTCATCGAGGGCCCCGAACCTGGGTAAATCGCTCTCCCCGCTTGTCTGTGTACCGATGTCTCGTGTCAGCTTGCAGGATTCCATCAACCCTAAGCCCCTATCGGAGGGCATTGCCGAGGAGCACCCTCGACAATGTGTGTGCATGTTATGATGCAATATACCACCTGCTTATGTAATTCATATCACCCACCTTAATAAGAACCTTGTTTGAGAACCATCCTAAAAGTGCAACACAACCTAAAGAAATATTTACAACTCATCCATCCTAAATCATCAAGGTTAGGTTACGCTTGAGACGATTGCATCTCATACTATGCATTATAGCATCTTTGCCAGTTCTTTGAACATTGTCCTTACCGGACAATGATGGTATTTCAGAATTTGGAGTTCTCACGAATCGAAGCTTTTGCCTGCATAATCTTGCATTCAAGAAAGGCAAGTTCATCGCTTGCTCATGTCATTTGATTATTTTTATCAAACTATATGCAAAGTACTATACTTATATCTCATGCATTGAAAAGTCAAATATTATTTTACAATTATGAATCTGACTATGTGGTGGGCAATGGAACCATGGTATGTGTTGATTGGTGGAGGTTCCATTGCAAGGGTACTATTCATCTAGGATTAAGTACCAATGCCGTCCAGTGATTCTAGCACCGTACATATCGCGTTGACCATAAGATCTATAATGGCTCTAGGGAAGCCAACTGTATCTTTTCCCTCCTGCACGCCAACAGACTTGATAGAGCCTGGCGGGGTGTTGGGAGAACACCGCCGTAGGTTGGGATGGCCTTTTAAATCCCCATCCGTGTGGATGAATGGCTCTACCGTCTATGAGGGATTGTCCAGAGTACACCGTGGGTAAAGCCGTATTATCGGGAGATGTCTACCGGGGGTGTACGGATGGACAAAAGGGTGGGTTTGCAGGGTCGCGGAGAAGGCAATGTGGGCTTGGATCTTATTTCCTGGCCTCACACCAAGGAAGTGTGAACGGGGGCAAGTCCCTGCGGTTGGCAAAAAGGATGAGGTCTCTTATGGGAAAAGTAACACACCTCTGCAGAGTGTATAAAATTGTGGCTGTCACTCCCTGTTCCGGGAAGGGAATTGCGAACGCGGCAGGAAAGGAACTCCGTGAAGTTCTGTTCAACATGTGAAGACTGACGGGCATAGTTTTCATAATAAAATAAACCTTTTGAAGAAATGTTTATGAAAACTTGCATTCGCCTATGACTTTCTGGTCTATGGCTGTAGCTAGTGCATGATACACCTATTTCCTAATATGAACTTGTTGAGTACGCTCGTACTCATCCCACTCTTAAATCCCCTTCTTAGCTATGGAGGCACCGGAGGATAAACTACCGTGGAACTCGAAGACAAAGGAGTCAACTACAACAAGATGAAGAATCCAAAGAAGTCAATGGAGTCAACTTCTGCATCAGCTCAAGTGGAAACTTAGACTATTAATAGAAGGGAACATTTCCCTAATCCTAGCACCTAAGTAGCTAGATTTCTATAGCAAGCCAAGTAGCTCTTAAGCTAGAATTAGCAATAAGTTAGACTACGAGTCGTTCTTCTGGAGCTTTATTTGAACTTTTACCTCACTGTAAAGTAGGAGGCTATGTTGATCTTCTGTAAACAGCTTGTGTATCCTTCTATAGACATGCCTTGGACTCTCATATGTTTCTGTTGTACCACTCTGATGGATGTAATATGAGTGGAACGGTGTTTCGCTTGTGTTATGTCAACGACTTGCGTACTACACCATGCAGTGGTACGCTGGGTCACCACATTCTTTCATTGAACCAAATGGATCACGACAAGAGTGCTCTTTGTGAGTCTCAAATCTATGTCTGTGAATCCGCCACACCTCCCTTTTTAGCATGAGTTTCCCAAGAGTGTTATCTCGTGCATCTACCTCTCAGGAATTCTGATCCTCATCGTGTTCTTCCTTTTTAGTTGCTTTCCAACCTTTGTCTGCTAGTTAGCAGCCAAGTGGTAAATGTGCATTGGTGTCTCGAGTGCATGTTACTCTTGCGGTTCTTCAAGACATTCCACTCCGGTATGTCAGGAGAAACAAACTCCAGTACCTTGTCCATTTCAAAGACTTGGTCAAAGTGTTGTAATCCATAGATTAAGAGGCTTCATTAGCTTCTGTTCTGTTCTACCTTAGAGTATCACCCTCTTTTATATCATGAGGTCGTGTGTGTATCACGGCCTTATTGATGAAGTGATGCTCTTGCACATCTTTATTCACCCTTCCTTTGAGCTTTCTATGCTTGGGAATGTTGGGGTGTGCATATTGATGTGGGAATCTAAGATTCTTAGCAGTTCTTATTGCTTTGAAATCCAAGGACGTTCGCGTCATTCTTTGCATGATTGGTTCACCAATTATTAAGCGAAGTTTGATTGTGCTGCCAAGTCCATTTGTTTAGGCGCACATATTCGGTCAAAGAGTTAGGTTCATACCAAATCTCTGAAGACCATATCGTTTGCTTTGTAAAGCAAAATTCCCTCTTGAATTCAGTGATATACCGGTGGATCGTGATATTCTAGTTGTCTTTCTAGAAGTATTACCATGTTGTTACATGACCGTGTTGTCGAGTTCATGAGTAAGTTGGTTCTTTGAACTGCTCCTTTCTCCAAGCAATCTTGCTGGATAACCCTGGACTAGTTGGTTGAGCTTAATCAACAACTTGAAGAGTTGAAAGACAAAAGGTCTATCCAACTTTGTTCCTTCATAAAGGGATGTCTAGTGTTGCCTGTGTTGAAGTCAGAAAAGTATCTCCTTTATGGATATGCTATCTTTCCCATATTTGATTTGAGCTTGGGCTATCGTCAAATCAAACTCCGCTCCGAGGACTTTCTTGATGATGTTTACACTCATGGTGTCTCATCTGAGTATACCTTCATGTCCTTTGGTCTGACCAATACTTCTGCCTCGCTCATGGAAAATATGAGTTTCTCATTGGAGTATCTTGATAAGTTAGTTATTGAGCCCAATCGATGACATTCTTATCTTCTCCATTTTTAAAGAGGTTCATATTGGACGTTTGGCACCAATATTAGAAAATTTTGTGAACCATCTTGGTGTTATCATGAAGTATGTGTTCTGGATGTTGGACGTGACCTTCTCTGGTACACATGCACTTTGTGAAAGATGTCGCCGTGGATCCGAGTCGAGTTCCCTTCGTTTTCCTCAGGAATCAACGCATATCGGTCAGGCATGTGCAAAGTATTCTTGAGATGGAAGGTTGTTACCTCCATTCCTTGAAACGTTCCTCTATGCACCCTAAGCCACTGACTGGTTTGTTTAAGAAAGAGAAGAAGCTTAAGAGCTTCAAAATCTTCTTTGATGTCCCCATAAGGACTCACTTGTGTTACATTGCAAGTTCATGTGCACACAATTGTCTTTGACAGTCGCAACCACATGTATTACACAATCTAGCTCAATCCTTTGGAGCTTGACATTGTGGTCCATGTCTTGAGAATCTAGCAACTTTACCTTGGTGGTAACTGTTGCAAATCTTACTTTCAAACATTCTGAGTTCGAAAGTATCTTTACACCTAACCTAAGCTGAATCTCAAGCGGCAATGATGGTTGGTGTTTCTCAAGGATTTTTGGGATAGGTCTCTTTGTAAATCCGGCAAGATTGATGTCGTGGTTAACACAGTTAGTCGGAAGACCTAATGCCAAGATTCTTGAAGTAACAAGAATAACCACTCTCCATAAGGATCTTGTGCGACTTATTCTAGGAGTTGCCCTTATGATGTCTTTTCAATTCCGAAGTCTGACCTTCACTTGATGACCTATTGAAGGCTGGTCAATAGCCTAATATTGGTGTCTAGAACATCAAGGAGAACATTACAAACAAAGTTGCTAAATGTCTCCCGGTCAATCCCTCGAAATCATTTCTCCGGTGACAACAACTTCATTCGGGAAATTTCACTCCCCGGTGATCCTTGCTACGTCTTTCGACGATGCTTTTCCACTTACTTTGGCTTATACCTGAAGTTTCAATCAATTCGCATGTTGTGTGAATTCGTCAGTCATTTAAGCCCCAGCCTTTTGAGTCGACAACAATCATTTCATGTACCCATGCCAGAAAAGTGACTATGATTCTTAAATCCAAAGTTGCTATGGTTGGATAATCATTTGCGCTTTCACGAGTCACCCTCTCTAAGAGTGCCTCTTCATGGTAACCAAGACAGTCTAACTCCTCGCTACCTTGCCCTTCGTATTCTTGTTAAGCGTGGAGCAATTGTCTACCAAAATTTGAAACTTCTGTCGTCTCCTCCGTTACCTTGACGTGTTTCATGTTTGTCATCTCAAGAGGTGTTCTTGTACACCAGTTCCCTGAGTTGACCATGAGATACTCGATCTTTGTGAAGATCCACCGTCTAGTGTCATTCTGTCTTTCCTTTAGAGTGAAGAAGGCAAAATGAAGAGTTCTTCATGGTGTTGTGGGTCAACCTTCTTCATGGTGTCGTGGATCAACTTCTTCAACAACAACAAAAAATATCATCGTGGCATCGACAAGCTCGTTGAAGATCGGTGTACTCCTTGTTACCTTCTCTTTTCCTACCTTAGGAATCTCGGGGACGAGATTCTTGTAAGGGGGTAGAGTTGTAACATCCCATGTTTGTTAATCAAATAATGTTGCTAAGTTGTTCATAAGCATGCATGCATCTGCATTTGATTTGTAAAATTTTGCACTAAAAAGGTTTGCAACAATGTTGCCAATGTTGTTGTTTGCTCTATTTAAACAATTGTGCAAAAATCCCCTCAAAAATCTGGTTCAAAATACCCCAATCTATCTGATTGTTGCCCTGTTTTTCTTTTTCCAAAAAAACCCCAGAAGTACAAGGGGTTTTCGCATAACCCCCTAGTCTTCTTCCCCAGGCAGGCAGGGCCAGAGCTGCCTGGCTCGCCCGTGGCCGCCCGATGGCGCCGGCCGCCGGGATCCTTCCCGCCACCCCGCGCGCCTATTTAGGCCGCCACGCCGCCGCAGCAAACCCTAGTTTCGCCTCCCCCTCCTTTTTCCCTCTTCTCTGCGAGCTCCGCCCAAACCCTAGCCACGGCCGCTCGCCGTCACCGCCGTTCTGCGGCTCCCCTCGCTCGGCCGACACCGCTAGCAGCTCTGCCTCGTCGCCCTCTTCCTCCTCCACTAAGAAGCACATGCCGGGGAGCTCCCAATCGCCTCAATCGGGCGGAGCCCGAGCTCGCCGGTCACCGCCGTCCTCGCCGATTCCGTCCTTCCCCGGCCTCGCCGCCAAGCTCGTCGTGCTCACGGTGAGCTCACGGTGCTAACGCGCCCCTCCGCACCCTCTCTCTCCCTCTGGTTCGTCCCCGCTTCGAGAGACCGTGAGCTATGCGTTGCTCCGGCGACAATTAGCGGGCGGCGCCGCCACCCAAAGGTTCCCCGCGTCGCCCCGAGTCTTCCCCCCCTCGCGCGCCTCAATCATAGGCCGAGTCGGCCGATTGGAGCTCGACCAGAGCTCACAGTGAGCTCATGGACGCGCTGGCGTCATGCTGACGTCAGCGTGACGTCATATTTCCTTTTCTTTAATTCTGTTTTATTTTCAGTAATTGATAAATAATTCATATTAAATCAGAAAAATATAAAATTATATATCAATTTGATCAGAAAAACATTTCCTATTTGTTTATACATGTTTCATACATGATTGAACCCATTAAATGTGGAGCTTAGTAGAAAACCCTAATACACCCCTCTCATATGTCGGGGTCCGATGCTGGAACCCCTTTAATCTGATGATGCACATAGGGTTTATTTAATTCCATTAATATGAATATCATTCATACTTGTATGCGCATTGCATTATGCCATGTGTTGATTGTTGTTTTACCTTTCCGGTGTTTGCTTCTTCGCGATCGATAGAGTACGAGACCGAGACGATGAAGATCAACAACACCGATGATCAATTCTTATCCATCGACGAACAAGTCAAGCATGGGATCTCTGAAGATCCATATTGGTTTGTCAGAGACAAAGGCAAGCCCTAACCTGTTTCGTATATGATTTTGAAATGCTTTTACTCTGGTTCCTTCATATTGCATGCGATTCAACTGTCTTTTATCGATAGGTGAGTTACCCTATCTGGTGCATGTCCTACCTTTGTAGCCTCAAATCCCTGATCCACTGCTCCCAGCATAACTAGGTTTGGCATGTGTGCATCGCTAGAGCCTTTATATCTTTATGCTTAGCCATGCTTAGTATGTTACGCTACTACTCCGGTCTTTGGACTGGAGTCTTACAATGAAATGAAAATAGCATGACACGTTGACTTTGTAAGTATAGAGATGTTGATAAACATGAATAAAGGCTCAGACGAGAGGCAACATGGGGATGTGGTGGGTTGTTTCGTTTCTGCCGACCCTAGGAACCGAGTTCTCGCCTCTTGAACCAAGACTGAGCGTACAACCACACGAGGCCCTTTTATGGTACCCTCTCGACTCACTAACTTGCCTAGTAGATTCCATGAGTAACATAGTTTGCGCGTTATCTGGACATATGCATTGCATGCTGCTTTGGGGGAAAAGGTACATAACAGGTAGGTAAGCGTGGCCGTGGTGGCTGGGGTTAGAGTCCCTAGGGAAACCCACCTCGCCTCACATCGTTAAGGACCGACTTCGGGACTTGACCCATTACGGCGGAACAATCCTTAGCGCGTGACTCATGGTCTCGGCGACATCAAGGTAAAGTTCGTGGTCAACCATCCTCTGCCGGCTTTCCAAGGAAGAGAGCTAATGATTCTGGCATTAAGAGTCGGTTGGTACGTGTGCGTAAAGTCAAAAGGCCGGGACGCGGGCTCCCGCAGAGGAAAGCCCAACGAATGTCAGATGCAAAGCCCCGCACCTCATTAAGATCATATTGGCATACTCTCCTAAAAAAAAAAGAGCAGACCCCATTGAAGACGGGAGTGAGGTACAACAAGGCCATTTCCGTCCACCTTCTCACGGAGCCGTACGTGGACGTTACCGCTCATACAGCTCCCAGCCAGCAAGCAGTTAGCTTTCCTCTAGAAGTCATGGAAGTGTGGATAAATCGACGGAAGGTTTTTATTCCTTATAAACCCGCCCTAACCGTTCTAAATATGGACGGAGAGATCATCGGTTCAGAGCTCCCAACTACGAAGCTCTTTTCTAGAGCGAGTCAACAATTCGTGGATCCATGGTTTGGATGAAGCTATGTACCCGGGTAGAGATGATTTGTCCCCTCCCTTATATCCACATCCCTTTAGTTTTGCTTCACAACCTAGAATCTCATTTCTTTTTTAGAGAAAAAGCAGTTGCTACAACTATATGATACATCTATTCATGCTTCCTTCTATCAAGAGCATTGTGGCAGTACGAAATCCTTCCTCAGCCTTGTGAAACCCTGCGGGGTTATGAATGTTTTCGAAAAGCCGTGTCCACGGTTACGGAGGACTTGGGAATGGACGTGGAGATCATAGAGAACTTGAACCTGATCGTAAAAGTTGAAAAACAATGTGTGTTTACGGATACCTTCTCCGGGTGTTGAGGGGGTGATCCGAGGATAGTGCTTCGAGATGATGAAGATTGGTGGATACAATATGATGATCAATAGAGATAGAGATATCGCTCTCTTATCCCCTTTTAAAGGTTCCGAGTAGTCGAGCTTCTCCTCCCTCTTGTTTAACAAAGGAAAACTGGCTTTACGCAAAAGAAGCTCCACAGAAAGCCCACATACCCGCTTTGCTAAAAGGTTGTACCAAGTCTTGATGAGTCCCTGTACTCAGCTTTGCATGCTTTTGTTTCAGACGAAGTTGCTCCAACAGATGGTGGTTTCTAGTCGACATCGACGAGTAGCTTGGGGTTCCCAGGTGGCAGCCTGGAATCTATGGGCTGGGACGTCGCCGTTATGCTCCTGGCCTCTTAGGCCTTTTGCTATCTTGCTATGTCCAATAGCATAACTTCGCTTCCGTTGTTTTATGTATGTCAGGTCAGTGACCTCTGCTTGTAATGCTTTGGTTCTTCGCTCAGTTATGAGCTTGTATTACTTCTTGAGTCGTAGAGTCACTGTTGTGTTACCGATTCTCTCACTATAGTCTCTCGAGCTCTAGGTTAGGCTTATGTCGGACAAAGATCTGGTATTTGTCTAACCCTGATCTCGGGGGTGCCACAGTAACCTTGCTAACGTCATCTTCATCGCACATGCCTTCATACCTGCCCGGTTATGTCCCAAAGCAACAATAAGTACGGGTTCGTACTTAACAAGACTTCAAGACGTATAAGCATTCGTCAACCAGTCGTCCTTTGTACTTGAGGCACGCAGTGGACTTAGAGGACGCAAGAGGAGCGTCATAGGCAATATAGTGGAGTTAAGCGGTAGTGCGCAAGCACTAAAAACCTATAGAGACACTCTACAACATTCGCCTACCAGAGAAGGTGAGAGAGCGCATAAACCAACAGTTCTATACTTTGCAAGCATAACACAACCGATGCATTCCCCCTTCACAAAGGAAGAAGTACTAACAAGGGCACTCACACAGTTGACAAGTTTTATTAGGTAACCGTTGTAGTAATGCTATATTACTACGCAAGTTATTAGAAAATTATTAGCATCAACATAAAGGTGTAAGTTGTTCTATGATCAAGCTATATAATTCCAAGTCGTCCATAACAGCGGACACGGCTTATCGATAAGATGTACACCCTGCAGGGGTTGCCCAAATGTAACCATATGCCTGCTCGAACCCACTTACTACAGGTGGAGTCTAACAACAAGACCGTTCCCAATGCAAGAGAAAGTTTAATGGGAACCACCCAACTAAGCTACCCGTGACGAAGTTTGGTCTTACTCCGATACGGACCCAGAGGTTTGCGTCGGCGGCTAGGTGATACAGGTCGTTCGCCCGATCTTTCATGGTGCACCTCCTTGATCCATTGGATCCGATAACTCCCCCAATCACGTGTGCGATACACGTAAGCTGAAGATGGGGAACGCCAATCCGGTGAGCAACTCGACGAAGAATGCCGAACCTCAAGCAGAATAGACACGCCAAGCTCGATAACCCTCGACAGTTCGAGGACCTTCTTGCACGCACGATCACCCTTGACAGACTCAAGAACTATCACTCCTTTATTGATGGATAACCAGACGAACGTCCAAGACGCCCTCACACACGCCGATCCCATAGGGACGGTGATAGTATGAACTCAAAGTTCTACATAATTCCGATTTCAATCTAATCTACCCTAACCCTAGCCGCACCATCTCCTTATATGAGGGGGATGGTTGCCGGCCAGCCCCTATTGGGCCTAACCTAGCTTGACTCGGATAGGCCCAAGTCAAACAGACACTTAAAACCCTAATTTGGTCCACCACATGACCTGGTTACATTATTCCCTAATAATAATACTACCATGCAATACTGGTACAATTTTAGACTTAATCATCGTATCACGGGATGTCCTAGTGTACCAATCCGCATCATCCTCCCCCCTTCAAGAAGCGTTGTCCCCAACGCATGAGGGTCTGCAGGAAAAAGGGTCGCGTCAGATAAGCAACATCGCCGGTCTTCATCCGCAAGCCTCGCCAGTCTTCCACACCTCATCCTCCCTCTCGACTAGCTTGACTTGACCTTGGCGCCCCTTTGGTCTTCGACGCCATCAACCTGATTGAGACACAGGCATCCTTCCAAGTGCAACTGACAGCGCACCATGCATATCATCCAAAACCAACAGAACAAATTCATGTCCGCCTTAGTTCCAAATAAGCTGAAACACCTGAGTATGCGCCCTTCTGAGAAACTAGTGCCTTCCTCCTTGAACCCAAGAATTTTCTCCTCCGCAACGAACAAGTAGCAGCAACAACAGTAGCAGAAGGTGCAGCTGCCGGCCTGGACGCCGGTACTGCCGGCCCGAATGCCGGTATGGCCGGCCAGAGGCCCGGTTCTACCGGCCCTTGGACCGGACAGGTCGGCCTCTGACCCGGTCTGCCATCCTGTTGGCCGGGCGAAGCTCCACCGCTCCCAGTACATCTTCCCGGTAGGCACCGGTACTGGTCCCGGTATGCGCCGGCCTTCCCGGTCAGGCAACCGGCCACGTCGGACATGGCGCCGGTAACAAACAGCGAGCAACAATCAAATAAGATGATACGGGTCGTTGGCTCGATCTTTCACGGTGCACCTCCTTGATCCATTGGATCCGATAAGTCTCCCAATCACGTGTGCGATACACTTAACCTGAAGATGGGGAAGGCCAATCCGGCGAGCAACTCGACAAAGAACGCCGAACCTCAAGCAGAATAGACACGCGAAGCTCGATAACCCTCGACATTTTGAGGACCTTCTCGAACGCACGATCACCCTTGATAGACTCAAGAACTATCACGCCTTTATTGATGGACAACCGAACGAACATCCAAGACGTTGTCACACACGCCAATCCCATAGGGACGGTGATAGTATGAACTCAAAGTTCTACATAATTATGATTTCAATCTAATCTACCCTAACCCTAGCCGCACCATCTCCTTATATGAGGGGGATGGTGGCCGGCCAGCCCCTAGCTAGTGGGCCTAACCTAGCTTGAATCGGACATGCCCAAGTCAAACAAACACTTAAACCCTAATTTGGCCCATCACATGACCTGGCTACATTATTCACTAATAATAGTACGATACAATACTAGTACAACCTTAGACTTAATCATCGTATCACGGGCTGTCCTAGTCTACCAAGTTGCATGGATGTCCTCATAATCCCCCCTTCAAGAAGCGTTGTCCCCAACGCGTGAGGGTCTACTGGAAAAAGTGTGGCGTCAGATAAGCAACATCGCCGGTCTTCATCCGCAAGCCTCGCCAGTCTTCCACACCTCATCCTCCCTCTCGACTATCTTGACTTGACCTTGGCGCCCCTTTGGTCTTCGACGCCATCAACCTGATTGAGACACAGGCATCCTTCCAAGTGCAACTGACAGCGCACCATGCATATCATCCAAAACAAATAGAACAAATTCATGTCCGCCTTAGATCCAAATAAGCTGAAACACCTGAGTATGCACTCTTGTGAGAAACTAGTGCCTTCCTCCTTGAACCCAAGATTTTTCTCTTGCGCAACGAACAAGCAGCAGCAGCAAAGCAGCAGGAAACAACAGCAGCAGGTGCAGCTGTCGGCCTGCACGCCGGTACTGCCGGACCGGATGCCGGTCTTGCCGACCTGAGGCCCGGTGCTGCCACCCTTGGACCGGACCGGCCGGCCTGTGCCCCGGTCTACCATCCTATTGGTCGGGCGAAGCTCCTCCGCTCCCAGTACATCTGCCCGGTAGGCACCGGTCCTGGTCCCGATATGCGCCGGCCTGCCCGGTCTGGCAGCCGGCCACGCTGGACATGGCGCCGGACCAACCGGTCTGTGGGACGGTTTGCCAGCCGAGCTGCCGGCCCTGCCGGTGGAAGGGCCGGCCTGGCGGGTCGTGGCGCTGGCCGCCTGACGGATCTGCTCGTCTTCTCCACTCGATTTTTCTGTAATTCACGATTTCTTCCTCTTCCTTGCTGCCGCCACCTCCTCCGCATGAACGACGGCTTCCTCGATCTTCACCAACAGTTTGGCAGTAGATTACCCAATGGCATCCACTCCAAATCGAGAAAAACAACATCGAGCAACAATGAAATTGCACCATGATCAACCTAGCGCTCTGATACCAAGATGACACGGGTCGTTGGCCCGATCTTTCACGGTGCACCTTCTTGATCCATTGGATCCGATAACTCTCCCAATCACGTGTGTGATACACGTAACCGGGGAACGCCAATCCGGCGAGCAACTCGACGAAGAATGCCGAACCTCAAGCAGAATAGACACGCCAAGCTCGATAACCCTCGATAGTTCGAGGACCTTCTCGCACGCACGATCACCCTTGACAGACTCAAGAACTATCACTCCTTTATTGATGGATAACCGGATGAACATCCAAGACGCCCTAACACACGCCGATCCCATAGGGACAGTGATAGTATGAACTCAAAGTTCTACATAATTCTGATTTCAATCTAATTTACCCTAACCCTAGCTGCACCATCTCCTTATATGAGGGGGATGGTGGCTAGCCAGCCCCTATTGGGTCTAACCTAGCTTGACTCGGACATGCCCAAGTCAATAAGACACCCAAAAGCCAAATTTGGCCCACCACATGACCTGGCTACATTATTCCCTAATAATAATACTAGGATACAATACTGGTACATTCTTAGACTTAATCATCGTATCACGGGCTGTCCTAGTGTACCAATCTGCATGGATGTCCTCATCACTAGGAGTGCAAACCACACGCTTTGCTAAACGTCCCGCAAGGTATGGTACATAATATAAACACCCGAAGGCAATAGGAAGTAAACATGGCATACATGGCATAGGCAAATAAAACCAAGGTTCCGGCTCCCAATAATCAGACTCGAGGAAAGGTAGTGGGTGATGGGGGGTCCCGATAATCGTCCCCACGTACGGGTAGAACGCTCAATCTCGGAACAGATAACAAGAACTCGGGTCCTAGGGGACATTAGCGAGTCAAAATTCCAATGCTGTCGCAAAGGGGCTCATAGATGCCTCTGCTTAAAATTTTAGTTGTTAACATTAAAGTAAAGCATGATTATCTAAAACAACTAATATAGCATGTGATATCCTCCGAACAACCCAACATATATAGAGATAACAATAGCTCCCTTGGCATGCGCTACGACTCGCAAGGCAGACTCGATAACCAAACAACAGTTGTAGGAGGGTGGTGGAGGCAATATGGGCTGCTTGAGGTAACAAGTGGATAGGACACGTGACAAGAACGCAACTCAAGGCTACCATAAGAGAGAAGACAAAATAAAATAGGTGAGCGACTCCTGCAGAGACAGGAGTTTAGGAAATGCTTGCTTGTTAAAGATAGTCGAAGAACATCCGGAGAACTTGTCGTATCTCACATCACCACTTCATGATCCTATCCGGGAAGAAGCAGATGCTAGAGCACACAATGTATGCAAGTCTTAATACTACGGATAAATAAGATCCAGCATGATCAAGATGATAGGCATGACATGGCAGCGATGGTGCAATGCAACTTATCCATATTAATCGGAGTCGAAACCCCGGGCAAAAAATTAAGGTTGGAGTTGCATTTCTACCGACAAATTTAATTGTTGATTAGCATGGTACAACATGGCAGGGGTGCGCTACTTCAAAATTAAACGGAGCCGGGAAACCCTAGTCGATGTCTGAAATACTCCGCAGATATGTGAGGTGAAATGCACAAACTATCACGGCACGGCATGATGCGAGATGCAAACAGATGTCTGGACGGCATATTCTTGATCCTTGCCTTTTTCTGATCAAATTTCATATATAACACTTTTTATTTCAAGTTACCAATTAAAAGTTATTAACAGAATAGTTTTTATTATTTAAAATAGGTAAACATGTTTTATTTAAAATAGAAAAGGACCCAGCTTAAATTTTTGAAAAGGGGATAGTTATCAACAGGTGCAGGGGGTTTTTATAAAAGCATCCGCTACAGGGACTGTGGGCTAGGAAGCCCGAATCAGCAGGTGCCTTTTTGCAAAAGTGTAGATCTGGATCTGGGAAGGGTGTTTCTTACCACGGGTGAAGCTAACCGCGGTGGCAGACCGGAGGGACCCGCGACGCCTACCTGGCACCAGCGTGGAGAAGCTTCTGCTACAGCTGGGACATTTCGCTGTCAAAATTTAACAAGGCGGAGCTGTGCTTGGTCGCGCACGCTCGCGCGTGGAGAGGGAACAGGTGACGTGAAGAGCTTGGCGATGGAGTCCGACGGAGCAGGGTTCGTTGCGACGCGGAGCGGTCGATGGAAGAGGAGGTACTCGGGGACGTCAGAGACGAAGACGTGGCTTAGGCGGTCGGCCGGTGACCTCAAAGAAACAGCGGCGTCAGCTCCGTCAGATTTAAGGCGGCACAGAGATGCGGTCAGATGCGTCGGGAAAAGAGCTGAAAAGAGAGAGGACTTCACCAGGAGGTAGTTGAACATGCTGGCGAGGCCGGAGTTGGAAGAATGGCGTCGGAATCATCGAATCTCTCGCCAGAGTCGGAGAAGAAACGAGGTCGTGGAGGTCGATTTTGTGCTCGATTCGTGGAGTCCTTGTGACAACGAGAAACATCGTGAGAAGGAGGACCTCGTGGTGGCCTTAGTTAGGTGGGAGGTGGCCGGAGACGGGGCGGCGTCGAGGAGGTCGCGGCGGTGTTCGGTGGTTTACAGAGAAAGGAAAGGGGAGGGAGAAGAGGGTGGCGGCGGCACGACGGAGGAGGAAAGGGGGAATGCTAGGGTTTCCATCGGGGGATTTAAGGAGGGGGGAAAGAGCAGGTGGCGCGGGGCGGGGTGGTTGTGATGGTGAGGACCACGGTTCACGCCATCGATGTGCTCCTCCTGTCACTTTCTTGTGTGACGAGGACAGAGGAGAAAAGGAAAGTGGAAGGCTGAAAGGGTATGCGGGCCGGAATATGGGCCGGAGGAGAAAGGAGTTGCGCTCGGGCCGCAGGGAGAAAAGGAGCAGGCCAACGGCCGGGTAAGAAAGTGAGAAGGGTTTGGGTCTGGGTTTTTCATTTCTATTTCAAAACTGTTTTGAAAATTGATTTGAAACCTGCTCAAACAAAAGTTGAATTTGAATACAAAGATGGAGAGAGAGAAAACAACTTTGTAGGCATTGTCAAAATATTTTATACCCAAAAATAAAATAGATTTGTTGGTTAGGTTTTGTTAAATGAAAGAAAAGAGGAGGTTATTACATAAACCATATGAGAAGGAAAATAAAATAATTAGATTTTTATCAAATAGTTTTATTTTGTTAAAACATGGATGATATAATGCATGATGCATGATTATTTACAAAGGAAAAGAACAAACAAATCTAATAGGGGTATTACTCGGGGCCGTTACAAATGACACCACTAATAAGGAACCTCGTCCCGAGGTTCCACCTCAAGGTACGGGGGAGAGAGGTGAGCTATCGGGTCTTCAGGTGATGTGTCGATCTCCTCGACACCACTAATAAGAGTTCTTGCTCCGTGTAGATCGGCATCACCACTAACAAGAAGTCGTTGTTCCGCTGTTGATGATGCGCTTCCGTCGGGATCCTTCGAAGATCGGACCTAATAGGTGAGGGGCAAAGATCGTCCAACCCGCGTCAAAACCTAGGACTCAGAGAACTCAGATAAGAGAGAAGACTCAAAACTCGCAAAGGTAAGAGAAGAAATAATATAGATAAGGAGAAAAATAGAGCTAATCAGATGTATCCAACGATGTTTCAGAAAATAGGTTTTGACACTAGACACACCAACGTCCGTTGGCAAGGTTATCGGCCTACAGGCTGGACCAGTGGGGTACCATCACCCTGAGCTCTGATACCAACTTGTGACGCCCCCGGAACCGGTACCATGAGGATTCCAGCGACACCGCCAAAATCCGCACGATATCGATTCACAGACACCCTCGACACGACGTGCGCGACGAAGCACACACGTGATGCCAGAGGAATTACCAAGAGCAGTAACATTACAATAGTTTTATAATAGAGCCCAAAAGAAACATATATTACAACAACGACTCCAACGAGTCAAGATACAAATATAGAATACAAAGATCCATACCATATAGAAGATCGAATACGTCCGAGTACGGACAAGATACAAATTGGACTAAGAGTCCTGAACATAAACGATGGAGTCCATAGCCCTTCCTAGGCCAAGCCAGAAGGGTAACCTTGCTAACGTCGTCTTCATCGCACAAGCCTTCATACGTGCCCGGTTATGTCCCAAAGCAGCAATAAGTACGGATTCATACTTAACAAGACTTCAAGACGTATAAGCATTCGTCAACCAGTCGTCGTTTGTACTTGAGGCACGCAGGGGACATAGAGGACGCAAGAGGAACGTCATAGGAAATATGGTGGGTTTAAGCGGCAGCGCGCAAGCACTAAAAACCTATAGAGACACTCTACAACATTCGTCTATCAGAGAAGGTGAGAGAGCGCATAAACCAACAGTTCTATACCCTACAAGCATAACACAACCGATGCATTCCCCCTTCACAAAGGAAGAAGTACTAACAAGGGCACTCACACGGTTGACAAGTTTTATTAGGTAAAAGTTGTATTAATGCTATATTACTACGCAAGTTATTAGCAAATTATTAGCATCAACATAAAGGTGTAAGTTGTTCTATGATCAAGCTATACAATTCCAAGTCGTCCATAACCGCTGACACGGCTTATCGGTAAGATATACACCCTGCAGGGGTTGCCCAAATGTAACCATACGCATGCTCGAACCCACTTATTACAGGTGGAGTCTAACAACAAGACCGTTCCCAATGCAAGAGAAAGTCTAATGGGAGTCACCCAACTAAGCTACCCGTGACGAAGTTCGGCCATACTCCGATACGGACCCAGAGGTTTGCGTCAGCGGCTAGGCGTGCAAACCACACGCTTCGCTAAACATCCCGCAATGTATAGAACAAAATATAAAACCCGAAGGCAACAAGAAGTAAACATGGCATACATGGCATAGGAAAATAAAACCAATGTTGTGGCTCCCAATAAACAGACTCGAGGAAAGGTAGTGGGTGATGGGGGGTCCCGATAATCATCCACACGTACAGGTAGAGCGCTCAATCTCGGAATAGATAGCAAGAACTCGGGTTCTAGGTGACATTAGCGAGTCAAAGTTCCGATGCTTTCGCAAAGGGGCTCACAGATGCCTCTGCTTACAATTTTAGTTGTTAACATTAAAGTAAAGCATGATAATCTCCAACAACTAATATATCATGTGATATCCTCCCAACAACCCAACAGATATAGAGATAACAACAACTCCCTAGGCATGCACTACGACTCGCAAGGCAGACTCGATAACCAAACAACAGTTGTAGGATGGTGGTGGAGGCAATATGGGCTGTTTGAGGTAACAAGTGGATAGGACACGTGAAAAGAATGCAACTCAAGGCTAGCATAAGAGAGAAGGCAAAATAAAATAGGTGAGCGATTCCTGCAGAGACAGAAGTTTAGGAAATGCTTGCTTGTTAAAGATTATCGAAGAACATCCGGAGAACTTGTCGTATCTCACATCACCACTTCGTGATCCTATCCGGGAAGAAGCAAATGTTGGAACACACAACGTATGCAAGTCTTACTACTATGGATAAAGAAGATCCAGCATGATCAAGATGATAGGCATGACATGGCAGCGATGGTGCAATGCAACTTATCCATATTAATCGGAGTCGGAACCTCGGGCAAACAATTAAGGTTGGAGTTGCATTTCTATCGACAAAGTTAAGTGTTTATTAGCAAGGTACAACATGGCAGGGGTGCACTACTTCAAAATTAAACGGAGCGGGGAAACCCTAGTCAGTGTCCGAAATACTCCGCACATATGTGAGGTGAATTGCACAAACTACCACGGCACGACATGATGCGAGAACAAATGTATGAATGGCATATTCTTGATCCTTGCATTTTTCTGATCAAATTTCATATATAACAATTTTTATTTCGAGTTACCAATTAAAAGTTATTAACAGAATAGTTTTATTACTTAAAACAGATACAAGGGTTTTATTTAAAATAGAAAAGGACCCAGCTTAAATTTTCGAAAAGGGGGAAGGACCCTGGGTTAGTTATCAACAGGTGTAGGGGGTTTTCATAAAAGCATCCATGACAGGGATTGCGGGTTAGTAAGCTCGAAACAGCGGGTGCCTTTTTGCAAAAGTGTAGATCTGGATCTGGGAAGGGTGTTTCTCACCACGGGTGAAGCTAACCGCGGTGGAAGACAAGAGGGACCCGCGACGCCTAGATGGCGCCAGCGTGGAGAAGCTTCTGCTACTTCTGGGACGTTTCGCTGTCGAAATTGAACAAGGCGGAGCAGTGCTTGGTCGCGCACGCTCGCGCGTGGAGAGGAAACATGCGACGTGAAGAGCTTGGCGATGGCGTCCGACGGAGCAAGGGTCGTGGCGACGCAGAGCGATCGACGGAAGAGGAGGTACTAGGGGATGTCGGAGACGAAGACGTGGCGCAGACGGTCGGCCAGCGACCTCAAAGAAACAGCGGCGTTAGCTCCGTCAGATTTAAGGCGGCACAAAGATGCAGTCAGATGCACCGGGAAAATAGATGAAAAGAGAGTGGACTTCACCAGGAGGTCGTTGAACATGCTGGCGAGGCCGGAGGTGGAAGAGCAGCGCCGGAATCATCGAATCTCTCGCTAGAGTCAGAGAAGAAACGAGGTCGTGGAGGTTGATTTTGTGCTCGATTCGTGGAGTCCTTGTGTCGACGAGAAACAACGTGAGAAGGAGGACCTCATGGTGACCTTGGTTCGATGGGAGGTGGCCGGAGATGGGGCGGCGACGAGGAGGTCACGGCAGTGTTCGGTGGTTTATAGAGAAAGGAAAGGGGAGGGAGAAGAGGGTGGCGGCGATGCGAGGGAGGAGGAAAGGGGGACGCTAGGGTTTCTAGAGAGGGATTTAAGGAGGGGGAAGAGCAGGTTTCACGGGGCGGGGTGGTTGCGATGGTGAGGACCACAGTTCACGCCATCGACGTGCTCCTCCCGTCGCTTTCCTGCGTGACAAGGACGGAGGAGAAAAGAAAAGTGGAAGGCCGAAAGGGTATGCGGGCCGGAATCTGGGCCGGAGGAGAAAGGAGTTGGGCTCGGGCCGGAGGGAAAAAGGAGTATGCCAACGGCCAGGTAAGAAAGAGAGAAGGGTTTGGGTTTGGGTTTTTCTTTTCTATTTCAAAACTATTTTGAAAATTGATTTGAAACCTGCTCAAACAAAAGTTGAATTTGAATACAAACATGGAGAGAGATAAAACAACTTTGTAGGCATTGCCAAAATATTTTATACCCAAAAATAAAAATAGATTTGTTGGTTAGGTTTTGTTAAAAGAAAGAAAAGAGGAGGTTATTACATAAACCATATGAGAAGGAAAATAAAATAATTAGGGTTTTATAAAATAGTTTTATTTTGTTAAAACATGGATGATATGATGCATGATGCATGATTATGCACAAAGGAAAAGAACAAACAAATCTAATAGGGGTATTACCCGGGGCCGTTACACTTGGCATGTAATGTTGGATGTTATTATTGTCATATGGTTAGTATTTATTGTTGTAGCATGACTTGTTTCAAATATCTGAGAGTGCATAATGTGTCATTGAAAGAATCATGTGTTGTTTATATCATAAAGGCATAATATTGTGGTATTCTCCTTTGATGCTTTATTGGGTTGACTTGGCGCATGCTTATACCATGTTATGACTATAACTAGTCAACTAAAGCCTCTATGATCATTTGGTTTTTCACTTGTAATATCACTTTATGCTTGGATTGATAATGTTTTGTCGCTATTCATGATTATGGCCATTATTGCTCTCTTAGTTGGTCGCTCCCAGTCTTTTGCTAACTTTTGCCTGTACTGAGTATGAACTCTACTTGTGCATCCAATCACCAATAACCAAAGTTTGCCAATTGTGTCCACCATATCTACCCAGTAGCATTATTGCTATTCCAAGTATATTCATCATATTTTTATGTATGTTCCAAATTAAATTTTGGCATGAGAAAATTAGTCGGTAAAGCTCTCACGAACTTGATGGCACATTTACTTTCTTGCACTTAATAAACTTGATCATTGTGACTATCTTATGAAGTTTATATGTTTGCAAATTGCAAGTTGGGAGTTAGTATAACCATGCTTTCATGGGGAACACTTTCGACAATGCACTTATATTTAGTTGATGTCATGTTCTTTTGTTTATGGATGCCTAGCGGTGCGAAATAAAATGGAAACTTGTAAGTCCATGGAGTTTGTATATGAGTTAGGGAAACGCCTGGGCTGCTAATCTAAGCCAACCATCATTCATGGTGGAAATTTACAGCTAAACCATAGTGAGCATTCTATGAAGCATTTGCAATAAAAAGCTATACCCATATTAAATAAAAAATTGCTAAGATGCTCATTTTCTGTTTGTCTTGTCATTTTGGCATGGGATTGCTCCTACAAGAGTACCTCCATATCATCGGGCAAGAGGTACCCCATTGGAGGTTCTTAATGATACATGTATACTTACAATGACAAGAACTTATTTGGGACCTAAGTTGAGTAGCATGAGGTTTAGTACTCGCATTCAAGGGGCATGAGATTTTCATGTTTTGATTTGGAAGCATATAGCTCATTTTTGATTCACATTAACTTTAAGCATTCAAGATGCTTATGATAGGGGCAATGAGAGCTCAAAGCTAATAAGTACCATACTTTTTGGAAGGTTTATAAAACTTGTTTATATTGCTTACTCTGCAAAGAGTCTCTCTTTTACTTTTATGTTGAGTCTTCATCTTCTAATTTATGCACCAATTAAGAGAGCATAGTTGTCATTGTTAGTGCAATGTGCATAGTCCCAAAATTCTTATTGATTGATTCATGATTGTGCTATTGCTAGTTCTTAAATTACTTGTATCTAGTCACCCTTTGAACTTTGAAGGTGTCCTAGAACTTATGTTTTGCTACTTCATAAATGACATATTGAGTACCACTTTACTATGTTTATTCTATGCTCATAAACAAACAGTTGCTTTCATTGCGCTATTATTCATGATCCTTTGTTTGAGTTAATTCTCATGTTATAACATAGTTGCCAAGTTCTATTGAATTATATCTATCATGCCTATGTTTAGAGTACTTAGATCCCAGCTCACAATGCTTTACATGCTTGATCAAGATTGTGTTGGCTGCATGTCACCTCAAAAATTATTTTTTTATCACTTACCTACTCGAGGACGAGCAAGAGTTAAGCTTGGGGATGCTTGATACGTCTCAAACGTATCTATAATTTTTGATGCTCCATGCTTGTTTTACACCAATTTATATATGTTTTGCTCATACTTCGTTGCACTTTTATACATTTTCCGGCACTAACCTATTAACAAGATGCCACAGTGCCAGTTCCCTATTTTCTGCTGTTTTTGTATTTCAGAAAAGTTGTGCATGAAATATTCTCGTAATCGGACGAAACAAAAGCCGAAGTCAATATTTTACGGTAAAGAAGATAGAGTCCAGAGGGGAGTCGAATGGGGGCAGCAGGGCGGCCACACCTGCCCTAGGCGCGGCCTGGCCCTGGCCCGCGCCTAGGGGTGGTTTGGGCCCCCTGGACTCCACCGACATCTCCCCTCTGACTATTTATTCACGATCTCCGGAAAACCCTGGATACCCGAGCCTCCATCCACGAAAAGTTCCGTC
The DNA here is from genome assembly GCF_022539505.1 of Lolium rigidum. Lineage (NCBI taxonomy): Eukaryota > Viridiplantae > Streptophyta > Magnoliopsida > Poales > Poaceae > Lolium > Lolium rigidum. The sequence continues at coordinate 183,668,768 of NC_061510.1, read as the reverse complement.
GCGGCCGCCATCGCAGAACCCATCTCGGTGGTTCTGAAGCTCTTCTCGGCACCCTGTCGGAGGGGGAAATCATCGTTGGAGGCATCTACATCGACATGCCCGCCTCCGAAGTGATGTGTGAGTAGTTCATCCCTGGACTATGGGTTCATAGCAGTAGCTAGATGGTTGTATTCTCCAATTTGTGCTTCATGTATAGATCTTGTGAGCTCCTTACATGATCGAGATCATCCTTATGTAATCCTACATGTTGTGTTTGCTGGGATCCGATGAATATTGTATACTATGTTGAGGTCGATTATATATTCATGTCATATGTTATTTGTGATCTTGCTTGCTCTCCGTTGATAGTAGATACTCTGGCTAAGTAGATGCTTGTGACTCCAAGAGGGGGTATTTAAGCTCGATAGTAGGTTCATGCCTCTAGTTTTCAGGAAGAGTGACAATTACTTCTAAGATTGTAGATGTGTTGTTGCTACTAGGGAGAAAACAACAATGTTTTATCCAAGGGTAATTCTATTGTTTAATTTACACACATTGCTTAATGCGATAATCTGTTGCTTGCAACTTAATACTGGAAGGGGTTCGGACGATAACCGGTAGGTGTATTATTAGTCATAGACGCAGTTGGATTACGGTCTATGTATTATGTTGTAATGCCCAAACAAATCTCATAGTAATCATCTTGTCATTTATGGTCGATATTCTGTCAATTGCCTAGCTGTAACTTATTCACCCAACATGTTGTTATTTATCTTTATGGAGAGACACCTCTAGTGAACTGTGAACCACGTTGTTGCTGACGCCGGTAGTGCACCCTGCCACTAGTCAGCTAGCAACACCTTCAGAAGTCACGCCTTTCTCCTACTGGTCGATTAAACCTTTGTTTCGTACTGAGGGAAAACTTGTTGCTGTGCTCATCACACCCTCCCCTTGGGGTTTCCCAACCGCTTCCAGAACAACTGCCAACAAGATTGTCTGACTTCATCATCGAAGCACCATCAGCGACCCAACCATGTCATGTGTTTGGTGAAAATCCCTCGAACTCAACTCCTCGAGCGTTCCCTTCCCGAGATTCCTAGTCCCACCGCCACGCCCCGCCGTTCGAGGTCGGCCCTCTACACAAAGCCCCTTCCCGCATCGTCACTGCTCGATCATCATCCCCTGCTTGCTCATCTCCCGGCAATCGGGGCCTCGCCCTGCTTCCTCGCCTGTCTTCGCAGGACGCCCTAACCTACCATGTGCTCTGATGGACACGCCGACGAAGAGGCTACGTGGATCAAGGGAGAGGAACCCGCAACAACACTTGCAACTCAGGAAGAAGAACATACGTCCTTCAAAAATCACAAGAGGGCAAGCTACAATCGAGGATGTCCAGATTTCAGTTTTAATGTTGGTGTCTACTTGTTTCCTAGTGGCCTGCTAGTGACTAATATTGCGTAGGAGATTGTTCAAAGATTGATTTAGGTTTAAATGTTGTGGCTAGCTAGGATACAGATCGAACAAGCAAATGTTCGTGAAATCTTGATCTAGCAATGGCGTTGCCCATCCGGGAGTTCGGAGACCAATTGATGAATATGGTACCCTAAAATCGAAGATAAAATGAGATGGAATATTTGTCGAGAGTTCGTAATCGTTTAACTCGTCACAATTTCCCCAACAAAAAAGATTGGTTAGAGTATATATAGGCTATGTTTGGAAGGTTGGGTAACCACAGATTTACTATCTCAACCGGAACCTGCTGACTACATAGAAGCTGAGGGTAAGCAACCGCCGTGTGTTTGTTAGCCCGTGTCTACTAAGACGTGCTGCGTGGAGATGGTGTTTGCTGGAGCAGCATGAGTTGTGAAATCATGTAAAGTTTTACATAGAAGATTTCACAATTAGGTCAGACATGCTTGCAGAAAAGTCCTTGAACAGAAAAAAAAAGAAATCAAGTCATCCCCTCGTCCTTAGCCTTTCCCCGCTGCAGCCGCCGGTCAAGACAAGCTCGGATGATGCCGCCGGTCGAGACCTTCTTAGCTCTGCCACCACTGGTGTGTGGATGAGATGGAGGGGATGAGCTGCGGAGGATAGTGGACGAGCTGCGGGCGAGGACCAACCGGGGCCAGCGTCGATGCGCCACCGCCGGTCCCGTGTGGATGCGCATCGTGGCGGCGCCGGGAGGTGTTGTGGAAGAGATGGAGGGGTGAGCTGCGGGCGAGGACCAGCTGGGGCCGGCGCGCCGCCGTCGGTTCCATGGCTGCGCATCGTGTCGGCGCTGGGAGGAGCTGTTATAGGACGAGTGGTTCTTGAGAGAGGCGTGTGGGGAGAATGGACAGGAGGCAGCGGGGGGAGGGGGTTCACGCGACCCCCCGCTACCTCGGGACAAGTTGCGGCCTTACGGAAGTGTTTTCGGGCGAGTCCCAGCCCGGCAGGGCTGAGAACCCTTTTCGTATGAGGTGGGCAGTGCCCAGTTGACCCAACCCAACCTACAGACAACAAAATCTGAAAAAATATAGGATGAGATGGGAGAATCTGTGCCCAACCAGTCTACCAGACACACCCATAGTGGGGAGAAGGATGATGCATATTGCTTCCATTTTTTTTTCAAATCTTCAAGCAATAGTTCACAGATTTCAAAGATTGCTCGGTGTTTAGCTTGTTCTTGATAATACATCAGATCTTTGATAATATATAGATGCAATGTTTTGTTAAACACAATTTGTCCATGCATGTGTGTAGATTAAGAGAACAAGGGTACGATGGTGCCAAGAAACGCGTGGAGAGATACATGGTTTAAACACTTAATGGCATGATACAACACTATATCTTATCAAAATGTAGCTCTATTTTGTATGTTTTTGTTATTTATTGTCGTTTGCGGCTGTAGTTGATGAAAATATGCAAATTGAATCGGTTTGCCTTTTTCGTTGAATACACTTGCTTTTCTATCAAAACAAAATTTGAAGCATATTTTTCTGACCTGACTCAGTTCAATTCCTAGCTCTGCCGCGCCGTTGCACATAACTAGATGATGTCATCAAATCTCATGCAATAAATTTATGATTGGCATGAATCTCAAAGCAAATATGGCGGATTGGAGATATATCCGTGGTTTCATCCCCGCTTGCAATTGAGAAAAAAATCTTTACAAAAAATCCCCACGGTCCACCTCGGCTCCTCCTACTGTGCGGCCATGTCGACGTCAGCCCTTCAAAGTTTGACCCACCCTTAAAAGCTGATGTCAAAGTGTTGCTAGGTGAAATGACGCACCCAAAATTGGGACATAGATTTGATGCACATGAGCACCAGTGATCTCATTATTTAAAAGTTCTAAAAATCATTTTTATGTTTTGAAAAATCTAACAAGAAATCATGATATAGCTACTAATATCTCTCATAATCGTGCACATTTGCAATTGAAAATACTGTGTATTTTGGGCTGCACAATTTTTTTTTAGATGTGAGCATAGTGATTTCAAATCTCTAAAATAAGATAGACTTTGTCATTTTTTTGCAACTCAGAATAGAAAGTATTTGAAATTAAGATTTTGCACGCTAGTGAAATATATCATTATTTACTTTCATAAAAAAATTTCATAATTTTTTGAAACTTGTAAATATAAATTTTTGAATTTTTGTATATGGCGAGAGCACTGGTGCTCTGGAGCCAAAATGACTTTTCGCTAGAATTCTTAGTTTTTAGGAATTGTAGCAAAATAAAAATAGGTACTCACGCATGCTTCCCTAAACGCATGCTTTTTCCGGCTACATCGCACGCGTAGTTAGTGCGCCTCAGCAATTTAGTCCATCTATTCCAAATTTTACCTATTCCTAAGCTGCTCAGAACCCAAAGTAAAGGTAAACCAGAGGTATTTGCATACTCATGTGACCGCTTCCCTTCTTGTGGAAGAACAGTCGTCTCCGGTCCACTCACCGCCAGCTAGGATGAACAACACTCATCCTTCAGTCGGTGCGGCGGGTGGAGAGTTTAGGAGTGTCAAAGAACTCCAAGAAGAATTGGCTGAACTCCGGCGGAAACTACAAGACGCCCGACAACATCATCCGCTCTCTTTCCCGCCTCTGCCACGCCTGGTGAATAAACCATCTCCGGCAGCGGCGGCGGCGGATGCGGCTTCGAGACCTTTGTCTGCTGCTGAGCCGGGATGTGCATCGCTGCTTGCTTTGATTGCATCGGTGGCGGTGGCGGGATCCTCATCGTGTCCGATCGATGTACCGAAATCGCCACCCTCGCCAGCTGCTTGGGTTGTGTCGGAGGAGGCTGCTGAGGGATCCTCATCGGCGCTTGATTCCAAGGCGCTAGAGGCGGGGGCGGCTGCTTGGAAGGCGTTGGAGGCGGTTGCTTCGATGGTGTTTGAGGAGAAGGCGGCAGCGGTGTTGGAGGTGGCCGCGGGTTCCTCATCGGCGCCTGCATCGAAGGTGAAGGCGCCATCCTCGTCGGCGCCTCCTTCCAAGGCCTTGGGTTCCTCGTTGGTGCGTGCTTCCAAGGAGCTGGATGCGGCTAGATCCTCATCGGCGCCTGCTTCGATGGCGTCGGGGGAGGCGGCGGGATACTCATCGGCGGCTACTTCGGAGGTGTTGGAGCCGGCAGCAGCGGGACCCTCATGGGCGTCTGCTTGGAAGGCGGTGGAGGCGTCGGCGGGATTCTCATTGGCGTCTGCTTGGAAGGCGGTGGAGGCATCGGCGGGATCATCGTCGGCTGGTGCACCGTCACTTAGGCGCCCGTCCCCTCTTGTTACTCGGCCGTCTGCGTCGAGCCCATGTGCGGCGGTGTTGAGGTCATTAGCACCGGATGCTACTGCCGCGGCCGAGCTCGGATTGCGCCCCGCTTGGCGCTCCAAAAGTAGTAGAGAGGACCCCACAAGCCCCTGAAAAGGAAGGTCAGGAAGAAAGGACCCCCGACGGCCTTCGTCGCCACCGCCAGGTTCATCTGTGCGACCCATTGACCGCTCTGTAAGTGATGCCTCCCCCTGCTGCAGTTAATTCAGTTAATATAAAGGAATATTGTGGTACGAACGCAAATTCCACGCACGTGCATGTAGTTAGATTTGGCAATTGTGTCATGTGTGTGTTAATGAACTGTTTAGTTAATTAGTGATTGATGCTGCTGATTTTGTTAATATGTTAATTAACTACTTAGTTAGTCACTAGATTCAGGGAGTACTAAACGGTGTCTAGATACATTTAAATTTGGGTGTGACTATTTATCAGTCGACTGAGAACTAAATTCTTTCTCACTCAGATGATGACATCAAATTTCAGTTGCAACTGATGACTAGCTCGCATCAGGATGCAAATTAAATGGTGTAGGACTTAACTGAGCACGAAGTTAGTTCTCATCTAGCTAAGAACTAACAAATCCCTTAAATTTAGACATACTTTGACATCTATTTATGGTCAGAGGTGGTTACGGAGAAACTTGGTTAAATTTGATTGATTCATGATAATTGGAAGCACATTTGGTGCACATGCGCACCGGTGCTCCCAGTTTTCAAAATATTTGAAAATCCTGTATTTTTGTTTCAAAAAGTCATCACATTTATTTTATGAATACGTATGTCCTGACTACTTGTGTGAAGTTTCGGTAGAAATTGTACCGTATTTTGAGCTACATGAAGAAAAAAATTGTGGCTACTTATAGGATTAGATATTTGTCAGAACCTTTTCTTTTTTGTATAGTTCAAAATACAACATAATTTTCTCCAAAATTCCTAGTGTACCTTCGGAATGTATGTATGTGGGTACTTAATTTAAATTTGTTTTGAAATCCAAAACGTATGATTTTTGAAAACCAGGAGCACTGGTGCTCATGTTCCAAAAAATTGGGTAAATTTGATTGTGCATTGTGCTGCCCAGTCAATTTAGATGGTTACTTTCCTGATTTAGCTATTTTTGAAAATGCAGTGTCGCGTTAATCTATTAAAATTTTGATAATGCATGTACTATACACATTTTTGTATCTCGCTGGGTTCTGGTATATATATGATCAGACATTGCATTGCTACATGACGATTCATGTCAGACAAAGCAGTGCCGAAGCTGGAGAAGGACTTCTACTACAATTGTGATGGACTTCCGCCAGTTGGATACGAGGATTGTCTCTAGTTGCCTCCGAGTTGGAATAAGCCGAAACTGCCTGGAAGGCGAGATGTGGCCATTGCAAGGGCAAAAGCTAATCGTATGGACCTGGATTGATACGGGGTGGCTTTTGGACACCTCCTCCTCAAGACCGACAAGCCCTCCTTGTGGCCCAATGGCACGAGCTCGGACCAAAGCCATTAACCAAGAGGTCAATTTGCTCCTTTCCACGTATACATTTGATACCTCATTGGATGTCATGCTACTTGATGCGAATACCTTGTGTTCAATCAGGTACATCGAACAAGACGTAAGCCATGGAGACCCAGCCAATGGAGAGGGATCAGAAGATGAAGAAGATGGAGCTCCAGCGCCCCATCCGGAAGTACTACCCTCCAGGATCGGAACTTCCGCCCAGATGCCTCCCAGATGATGTCCAGAGATGAAGAAAGTCTCAGAGAAGAGGATCCAGCCGTAACTTCCGCCCCTAGGGACCGGAACACCTGTCGGTACTTCCGCCCAAGTTCCGAAAACGCGCTCAAGGCCCACGGGATGTTACTGCAAGCAAAACGGTCATTTACTGAAGAAGACCGGAAGTTGGCCGGAACTACCGCCCCCGAGGACCGGAACTTCCGCCCCGACCGGAACTTCTGCCCCCAAGGACCGGAACTTCCGCTGATACGACTTTCAGCCAACACTGCCCGATTCAGCATGTAACTTATCCCTCGCCCCACCCACTATAAATAGCCTTGTTGGCTCAGATCTGAGATTAGACTTGAATTGAGAAAGAACTTGAGCCTTGATCTTGCCCCCATGTGGGAACCCCTACCATAGATTATAGATCTTGTACCACCCGATCTCCTTGTTGAATCATCGTGATCTATTTGGTGACTTCTATCAATTGTTGGTCTTTTGCTTGCACTTCTACCTTTGGGTCTTTTGCTTGCACTTCTACCAACCTTGATCTTTCACCCATTTAGATATCTTGGATTCGATTCGTCGATCTTTTTGCGGGACTTCTACCGAAAGGTGTTTTCCTGCAACTTCTACTGAGTTGATGTTTCGGGCCAACGAGGACAAAGCGATTTGTGTGTGTGTGTGTGTGTGTGTGTGTGAGTTTGTATCTCCGATCCCCTTCGTGTTCTACCACCTCCCCCACGAATCCCACCCAAATCCATGAAGATCGGGCCTCCCCTAGGGCTCAGCCCTCATCATATGGTATCAAGAGCTCCTTGGTTGCCACGGATTTTACCCCCATACGCCCAAAAAAATTGTCGAGAAACTTTTTGAAAATCCCAAAAAATAGCCGCAAATTGGCCTTGCTTGGATCTCGCGATTTGTTGAGTTTCTGGTGGTATTGTTCCGATAGAAACTCGTATTTGGTGTTGATCTACAACTCCCCCACCTTCCCACAGCTTTTAGTGCCAAATTTTCTAGGAATTCGAAGGATTTTGGACCGGATTTCTGCCCAAATCGACGAACGGCCCGTAGATCTGTTGAGATCGGAAGTTCCGCCCGGACCGGAAGTACCGCCCCCAGACACCAGAAGTTATGCCCGTCCGGAATTTTGACAGCTAACTTCGTTTTTCATTTTGGTACTACCTTTTTGTGTTTGGACTTCGATTTTGAGTGCCATTTCAGCTACCACAAGCTTCCGCAACATCGACAACGACGACGGCACCTCGAGGATCCAAGCGGTTAATTTGACACCTCCCACCACCATCGCAAGTTCGAGATCATCGTCAGCCACCATCATCAAGTGGTATAACTTTCCATTTAACTTGTATCCCTAGCCTCCTTTGCGTACCTTTCCCATCGAGAGTGGATTTTTAGTGTTGCGAAGCATTGCGCAAGCGTCCCGACCATGAGGGTGTGTGTGTGTTGAGCAAAGCTACGAAGCAAGCTCTTTGTGAAAAGATAATCAAAAGAAGTGTGACATACTTACATAGATAGTAGTATCCTTACATAGTGAGAAAAAGAAAGAAAAATACAAAAAGAAAATAGTGTGTGAGTGACACCTACATACAAAAGAGTCCAAAGCTTATAAGCATAAGAGAGAAAAGAGAAGAGAGGCGTCTTGCGCAAATCTCGTTGCTTCTCAATTTTACAACCTCGAGCTGACCTGAGTAGGGGAAAAGAACCCCCTCTGCTTCCTCTTCGTCCTGGACGTCGCCACGGAGCAGGAGACGCCAAGGACTACCCGAGCTCGACACCATCTGTTTCGTCTTCCCCTCAGCCACCTCCTTCTTCGTCTCCCGCAGCTCCTCCGGCCACTTCTCCGTCGCCTCCTCCACCTCTCCTTCGACACCACCAGGGTGATCATCATCCTCTACATTTCCCCTGCATGCCTTGCTCTCAAATCCGAGGAAGAAACGCAGTAGGAATCGAAATCAAAACGAAAACGAGTTGATAAATCGCCCAGTTTTTCTGTTTCACGGTACCAACTTCCCGGCGTTTTTCCCGGCGATACAAGCCCTTCCAGCACGAGTTCTTTGTACCTATAGAGGCACAACGTCTCAGGCTTCATCTCAGTTTTTGAATCGTCAAAAACGGTGCAGTATCCGCGACGCCATCGTCGTTCAAAGTCAGCCCAAAATCTGGTTGCAGTTTTTGCTGTTACACTGCCATGCCGCGGCCTCGACTTCCGACGAACGCCGCCGGCGACTCCGGACACGAGAGCTAGCGCCGTTGCTCCCCTTAGATATGTGCCACCACCAGCTCCAGTTTTGTTTTTTTTTTCGTTCCAAAAGGATGCCCAGATCTGTCGCATCGGACGCTCTAAAATCCGTGCAGAAATGCATCTACAGGAAACCTGCGCAGTCGTTTTTCTTCAGTTCAGTGTCAACTTCAGTTAACTGCATCCAGCACCTTTTTATTTTGATTTAAAAACCAACTTTTGAATCTTCAAATCATACAAACCTTATATCCTGGAACATCACCAAAAAAGTAGTTACATGAATATAAACTTTGTTGTGATTTTTGAACAATATAAAATTGACAACGTTTTTGAAATGGGTTAAAATGGCTAAAACTTCAAATTTTCATATCTCCCAAACCCTAACTCCAAATTTAGCAAACTTTGTATCCAAATGCATTAGAAAAACGCGAGGAATTCAAATTTAACATTGTCATGCATCATTGGCACCATCCCTGGCCCGACATAAGTAAAATTTGCAACCATAACTAAATGTTATGTGTGGGTTTGTATCATTTCTTGCTATATTTGAACACCCCACTTAATTTTGCTATGTATGAAACCTTTGCACCTCATGCATCATATTGCGCATTGCATACTTGTATTGATTTGTGCTTTTACTTTCCTTGTATGTGCTATTTGGTTCTTCTCGAGTAGACACCGACGCAGAGCAGTACGAGCAGGAGTACGAGCACCCCCAGGAGGATCGTGTCGGTGCTTCTACCTCTGATCTGACAGGCGAGCCCACCCCTTCACCTATTTTACAGTTTCTTGCTCTTTTGATCTATTGCTACCCCTATGTTGCGATTCTGTTGTGTCACGTGTCCTATTCCACATGTTACCCTATATGATCCGAGTTACACCTCCTTGCCCTACCTGTTGTTTGTTGTTTGCCAGCTTTGCGAGTCGTTGGCGAGTTTAGGGTCTTGTTGATATCTCGAAATGTTCGGGATATCTTGTTGGGAAGTAGACACATGTACCACCTTTTGAAAATGTTGTTGATAACTTTTGTTACAACTAAAATTGATATGGGATAATAGCATTGCAGAGGCATCGGTGAGCCCCTTTGCGAAAGCATCGGATTTTTGTCTCGCTTGTGTCCCCTAGGACCCGAGTTCTTATTATCTGTTCTAAGACTGAGCGCGCTAACCACTCGTGGGAGGTTTTATCGGGACCCCCCATCACCCATTACCATTTCTCAAGTCTGTTGAAAAGGGGGCCACAACCTTGGTTTTATTTGCCTATGCCATGTATGCCATGCTTTACTTACTGTTGCCTTCGGGTGTTTACTTCCTGTTGCCTTCGGGTGTTTATCTTCTGTACTGTACCCCGCGGAACGTTTAGCGAAGCGTGTGGTTTGCACGCCTAGCCGTTAACGCAAACTCTGAGTCCGCATCGGAGTACGGCCGAACTTCGTTTCGGGTAGCTTAGTCGGATGGCCCCCATAGGCATTCTTGTTGATCTGGGAACGGTCTTGTTGTGAGACTCAACCGTAATTAAGCGAGTTCGAGCATGCGTGTATGGTAACATTGGTGCACCCCTGCAGGGTAAATCTTTTCGGAAAGCCGTGTCCGCGGTTATGGACGACTTGGAGTTGTTTAACTCGATCATAGAACAACTTACACCTAATCTTGTCGGTAATAACTTGCTAATTACTTGCGTAGTAAGTTAGCACTACTACAATGGATATGGAAATAAAATTGTCAATTGTGTGAGTGCCTTGTTAGTACCTCTTGGCTAAGGGGGATCGCATTGGCTAGGTTATGTTTGTAGAGTATAGAACTGCTAGATTATGCGCTCTCTCACCTTCCCTACTAGACGAGTGTTGTCGCGTGTCTCTATTGGTTAGTTGGTTTGCTGCTGCTAAACTCCACATATAGCCGGGCGAAGTTGACACCGCCCACCAGCAAGCATAGCTGGTCTTGTCTCGCAAGTACGTGCCATTTGGTACTTACCCTCGTTTTTCTCCATCTTTTTCCAGAACCCGCTTTTCAACAAACAGGTACGGCAGATGATGAGCAGTACGCAGGAGGCTACTTCGTTGAGTTCACAGACGACGACCTCGTCGAGTAACAGGATCGCTCCTAAGGCAGCAGCCTGTGGCTTGTTGGTTATGGACCCCGCTTGGTTATCTTTAGGACTCTTAGTCACATTTGGATCTTGTCTGTACCCAGACTATTTGCTACCTCTATGTATGATGTACTGATGGGATATGTGTCCCTTTGCGTGTCATTTGGATCTTGCTCAGTAGAGCGTTGCTATATATAAACTTTATTTCCATCTTTTGTGTCGTAGATGGTTATGTTGTGATATTGAATCTGTATTCCACCCTTGTACCCTGTGCACCGTGCGTGTATGTTTGAAGTGCACAGGAAGGTGTAGCACTCAGGCCTGGAAAGCCTAACGTGAGCCTATGAGGTGGGTGTTGTGTGCATGGGCGTGTCGAGCTTTGCTTGGCCTACCCATAAGCTTGGGAATGCGAGGCGACCTCACGGTCCTTTGTAGTGACCTCATGCACATAAACCCCTCGTACCTGCGCGCTCTAGGTTTTTCCTACTCCTGGGGCTTACAGACTTGGTATCAGAGCAGGACTGCCTTTCGGAGCCCTTGCAACGGAAGAAGTTGTATCTAGAAACTCATATTTTAGTAGCTACATAGGAAAACTTGTGCGCGAGAGTAGGAATTACTTTTCTTTCTTACCCCACCCACCCTCCCTCTAGTGAGGAAGAGCAACGGTTTTACTCTATTCTTATCTTGTTTCACCTAGGCTTGGACGTGTTCGGGGAAACCGTATTGCCTTTGGGAAAAGTTTTTTTGAAAATTTTCTGTACTATGGTTGCTTCATTATCATCCTTTGTCAATCTCCACATATAATCTGTTCCTTTGCCATGTTGGTATTTTCATGCTAACGTGTTTTCTCTCCGTTGTTCCGATGCCATCTTGACCACTTCCTTGTTCCGGCGCCTGACTTCTTTCCGATATCCTCATGCAGATGGCGTATCAACAGATTGTCCGCATGACCCAGTGCGAGGACACCCGTGGTTTTCCGGCGCTGCTACGCGAGATGCTCAGCTACTTGGGCTTCGTCTGGTACCCTGAGTACCGGGTGTCCGAGATTCCTCGTGGCGAGCACCAGCACCGCTACAGAGCTGTGGTCTACGTGCCTGCAGATGACTACTGCAAGCCTCCGGAGCACTCTGTTGAGGCTACAACGAGCTCTGTTGAGATGGCTGTGCAGAGAGCAGCATATTGCTTGGTCATTACGCTGCGCTCCACCTTCACTTGTTTCGAGAGGTCTCCGTACCGCTACGTCCCATCTGGGATTTGCGTTACGCAGTCTGAGTACTTCACTGGTGAGTACGCTGACCCGGAGTAGGAGGACAGCCGCCTGTTCATGACAGCTCAGTTCGTGTAGTGCTAGGACCGTTTTACTCGGGCTCTTCTCCTCGAGTTGGACTCCGTCACCGAGCAGCTCTGGCACGCACGACAGCACCTGGCAGCTTATACCACTCCTCAGCCGTCACACCCCTCCTACCCGCAGAGTGTGCACCTCCCTCCCAGTTGTGCTCCTTCAGATGTTGGAGGGTACGTTCCTCACCGGGGGCAGCTTCTCTCAGTCGACCCGCGTCACCGAGTGTTGTGGGTATACTTCATGGGTGTACCATCGACAGTGCCTAGATCCGGCAAGCCCGGGTGGCCCATAGACGGTGATGTGGCATGTGGCCCGTCGGGCGGCCCAGTTCCTGTTGATCATGAAGGATGAAGTCCAGCCCAGGATCAGTAAGCCGGATCCGAACCGACCTTCGGAGGAAGCTGGATCCAGGGAGGCCCATGAGGAACCCGGATCCAGTACGACGTAGATGGGAGGCGGATCCTTGACGTACACGGCAAGACATTGTACCGTAGTTAGGCAATCTGTAATCCGGCTAGGCAGGGGCGGGCCTAGGATTTTGAGCATGGGTATTCAAAATTGTAAAAACATTTTATTATATACAATAAAGTTTAGAAAAATTTAGAGTATGAACTAATAAATATAAGTATCTCATATGTACTAGTACTTGAGAAACCCTCACAATGAAGGATAGTTGTGTCGTGAGAAACGTATGAGTTTACCAACATAAGATCTTTTTATACTATCTCTAATCCAAAATAAATGTCTTAAATTTGTCTAAATTTAAATGTATTAATGCAATAAAACGTGTTTAGATACATCCTCCGAATCTAGATAAATTGAGACACTTATTTTTTATAAGAGAAAGTAACAAAAGTACATACAACTCTAGAGTATCGAATATGTAACCAGTACAAATTTCTAACTAATAATTGAGTTAACATGAATACATGAGTAGAAATAACACTACATGAGCCTTTTATAACAAAAGCACATACAAGAGAATTATCTTGAAAACAAGGAGTTTGAACCATGCACCAAACGACTTAGCAATTTCATCCAAACCAATTGAGCTACTCAGTCTTTTGTGTCATCATAGGATAGTTTACATCTATTATATATATTCCTTAGAACATTCGTATACTGGTATTTCTACAAAATATTTGGGTATTCAACTGAATACCCTTGAATTGTAGTGGGCCCGCCCCTGCAGCTAGGACTCTCCATGTAAACCCTAGATCCGTGTGCCTATATAAGCCGGATCCCGAGAGCTCTAGAGGCACGACCACAACTCATTGTAACAACGCGAAAGCGCCCAGATAATTCCAGACAAGCAGCAGCAGGCCTTGCCATCGTGCAGGTGATCCGAAGCTGGGTAAATCGCGTACCACCGTCCCGAGGACTCTCCGCCCTATGGCCCCTACTTCTTCTCCCCCTCGTGAGGATCCCTCCTCCGGGGTACCGTTGAATAGGCAACGACAGTTGGCTCCCACCGTGGGGCCTGCGGCGTCTGGAGGCCGGAATCGGGAGGGTTCTACCTTCGGAGGCATCGGCGACACCGTCGCCGTGGGGCGCGTCATGTACGCCGGAAACTTCCCGATCGTCCCTGAGGATGAGTGCTGGATTCCGGCTAAGACAAACCCCGTCAAGCTCTCCATCATCCCGATCAGCGGGATACACATCTTCATCGGCGAGACCGTCGATTCCGACGGGAACGCACTGGTAAGTAACGCTGACGCGACCGCCGCTGAGCAGGACACAGTCGCGAAGATCCGATCTGAGACGCAGGAACTTCCTAATGAAGATTCCGCCTTAGATCTGGAAAAATCAAAGCCCACCCAATCCGCCCCTGAGCAAGAGATAACGGTGGAAGACCAATGCAGATCCGCCTGGGTCTCCCAGGTGTTAGAGAAGCAAAGGTGTCACTTCGTGCACTTCATAGCCCATACCGCAGGAGCCGCCCCTCAAGAATCGGAGCTGGCCCCGTGCAGGCTGAGGCCCCGGAAAACGGCGACGCTCCGAATCAGCAGGAGGCTGTCGGAGAAAACGATGCCCCGGGTGAAGAATCGATCCTGGGCAACCTGAGCCCAACTTCCGATGATTCCTCCTCCATGGACACGGAAGAATTCAACCTAAACTAGAAGAACTCGGAGGCGGTGAGCAACCTGACGTCGATTCCACCCAGCCCATGCAGGTTCTCGCAACCGTGGCACCGCTGGACCAGCAGGAACGCGAAGATGAAAACACCACCTCCGACCCAGGACCGTCCAATGCAGGATCTCCGTTAGATCGGGAGCATCCGTACGAAGACGTCCAGTCCCCAGAAGAGATAGTTGCGCAAGCACGCATGAATTTAGTGGCGCAATCTGACGTCCTCAACAAACCCATAACCCATGGCAACGCCGCAGATCCGGAAGCTTTAGAGGCCACGAGAAAGGAGGTGCTGGCCACAGCCAAGAAGTTCGCCAATACCGCAACTGCAATATTGGATGAAAGGGCAGAAGCTGCAAACTTGATGGATCGCTTTGAAAGGCAGGATCGCGAAATCACTGAAACACTCGAGCACGTCAAGAGTATGAGGAAAGAGTGGGAGGTGAAAATGACCTATGCATAGGCGGAGGCTGATAGAATCGTCAGAGAAGCGATCCCTCCCCGCAGGATCAACTTCGCAACCCCTGTCGAGCAGAAGCCGCTCGCAACTCCAAAGGATAACATGAAGAAGGCTGCGGAACTCCTGAAAAAGAAGGACGAGGAAATTGATATTAACTACGTCCACAAGCTCGTTGCTTCAGCAATGCAGCAGCAGAGTAAGGCAGATACTTCGCGCAGGTTGGAATCCAATCCGGATCACTGTATATCCACCGCGCAGAAGGACGCCCATCGACATCCCGATGATGAATCGCACACCGGATCCATGGAGCGCAGAAGAAAAGCAAGGGAGCACCCAAATCCGATCCCCGTACCATCAAAGACACCTCCGTCAGATCCAAAGAAGGGAAAGGATGCAATGTACGCTGGTAGGGACAAGTACCGGAACCCGTCACCTCCGCCTAATGGGTACCCGCGTCCCCCGCCTCCTCGTCGCCGCAGTCCAGCCGGAAACACCAGGCCCCATGGGGCCGGTGGAATCAACATCCGTGACATGGCGCCGCCGAGAAACAGGGAGCGTACGCCGGAACCACGTCGGAACCAGAACAACGGTCGTGAACCCGAGCCCAGAAGGAGCCGAAACAACGATCGCGAGCCTGAGTCCAGGAGGGGCCGGAATGCTGAGCGCGAGCCGGAACCCCGCCGAAGCCGGAACGACGGAGGAGACTATCACCAAGGTGAAGGTAGCCGCCGGAGCCGGAGCGAACCATGGGAAGACCGCCGGGAATCTGAGGGCGGAAGCAAAAAATCTCACAGGCCCCCTCGCAGGTCTCCTTCACCACCACCAAGTGGCGGAGGCGGAGGCGGTGGCCGGAGATCTCGTTCCCGCTCAAAAACCCCGAGCGGCGGCCCACGCGATGCCCGAGAACGCCTCAATGAGTACATAACTGATTACATTGGCCCAAAGTGCTTTGGCAGGATGATTCGAGAGGAACCAAAGCCAAGGATGAACCTCAAGCTACCCGGAAACCTGAAGAACTATGATGGCATGGAAAGGCCGGATACCTGGATCGAGGATTAATATAATGCAGTAACCTTTGCCGGAGGAACCCCTAATATTGCCTGCCGCATGCTTCAGCTGTACCTTGTAGGTCCAGCCCGGATCTGGCTCAGTGACCTCGAAAAGAACTCCATCTTTTGCTGGTTTGACCTGAAGAACGCCTTCGAGAAACACTTCAGGGGCACCTACAAGAGACCTGCCACAACAAGCGACCTACAGGCATGTATCCAGAAGAAGGGTGAAACATCAAGGAGTTTCCTCACCCGATGGTTGCCAACCAGGAACGAGTGCGAGAACGTCGATAACCGCACAGCAATGCACGCCTTTATTGGTGGCTTGCAGCGAGGAGGACTGCTGCGGCACAAATTGAATTGTTTGGTCAATGCAAACAAACTGACTTTGGATGACATGATCACCATTTCCAGCGATCATACTGCCGCCGATGATGTCACAGGCGGAGATCTAGCAGCTACAGCAATTCCCCTGCATCAGCAAAAGAAGAACCGTGATAACGGTAGCAGCAGCGGCACCAAGAGGAAAAATCCCCCTGATGACCAAAGGAGTGGAGGATCCGACTTGATCGCCATGGCCTTCCAGCGCGGAGGCCAAGGAGGCGGAAGAGGCCATGGTCGCGGAGGCGGAGCTGGAAGGGGCCAGCAGCATGGCGACGAGGTCACCGCTGCCGGAACCCGTGCCCCCCAAACTTATGAAGAGTACAGAGACATGCCTTGCCTGGCCCATCTGGATCCAGCTACAGGGAAGTCCACTCACACCAACCGCAACTGCAAGTGGGTCAATGATCTCAAATCTGACCCGGAAGCAGGATACAAGCGAGCCCGGAAGCACCGCCCACGCGGCAAAGGAGGCAAGGGCAAGAACAAGGACAAGGAGGAAGACAGTTCCGAGGCGATGGATGAGGATGATGCTTCGCCGGATCCCAAAGCCGGATCCGCGGCTAAACCCAACCCCTTCGATAAAAAGAGTGCGGGCGCGTACCACACCTTCCTTGAAACTCCAACAGTCCGTGCAAGCAAATCAGCTCTCCGGATCCTGAAAGCCACAGTTCCCGCTGTGCCGCAGTATGTCAGGTGGTCGGAAACTCTGTGTACGTTTGATAGGAAGGATCATCCTACTGTCATTCCAAAAGAGTCCTATGCCTTGGTCGTAAGTCCCCGCATCGACGGGTATGACTTCTCCAAGTGCCTCATGGACGGTGGAGCCAGCCTGAACATCATGTACCTGGAAACTCTGGAGCGGATGAACCTTACCAAGGAACAGCTAAAGCACAGCACCACTGAATTTCATGGTGTGGTTCCGGGTAAAAAGGCAAATTCCTTGGGCAGCATCAGACTTCCCGTGGCCTTCGGCGATGCAAATAACTTCCGCCAAGAGATGATCACGTTTGAGGTCGTGCCCTTCAAGAGCTCCTACCACGTCATTTTCGGCAGGCCCACTTACCACAAGTTTCACGCAAGAGCGTGCTACATCTACAACAAGCTCAAGATTCCGGGTCCAAAGGGTATGATTACCGTATCCGGAGACTACAAGAAGGCTCACGAGTGCGAGTTAGGCGAAGCCGCCTTCGCAGAGTCTGTGATATCTGGAGAGGAGCTACAAGGCTACAGAGCCGCGGTGGATCCGACTGAGATGCAGACCACCAAGAAGCAGATCTCCGAACAGAAAACCTCCTTTAAGGCCGCGATAGAAACCAAGAAGCACGACCTCATCGTAGGTGATGGCTCCAAGCAGGTTTCAGTTGGAGCCAACATGGACCCCAAATAGGAAGACGCGCTCGTCGAGTTCCTCCGCGCTAACATGGATATCTTCGCATGTCAACCTTCTGACATGTCCGGAGTACCTAGGGAACTCGCCGAGCACTACCTCAACATAAATCCGGGGCTAAACCGGTGAAGCAAGCTATGCGACGCTTTGGAGATAAGAAGCGCCGCGCCATAGGAATGGAACTAGCTAAGTTACTAGAGGCAGGTTTTGTAGTAGAAGTTATCCATACCGATTGGGTCGCAAATCTCGTCCTTGTACCCAAAAAGAACACTGAAATACTAAGAATGTGCATCGATTACTCCGGCTTGAACAAGCATTGTCCGAAGGATCCTTTCCCCTTGCCGCGCATTGACCAAGTCATTGATTCGACGGCAGGGGCGGAACTTCTGTGTTTTCTTGACGCATATTCCGGGTATCATCAGATCCGAATGAAGGAGTCCGACCAAAAGGCGACCTCGTTCATCACCCCCTTCGGCACTTACTGCTATGTCACCATGCCTTTTGGTTTGAAAAATGCAGGTGCCACCTATCAACGTACGATGCAGCGGTGCCTAAAGGACCAAATTGGCCGGAACGTGCACGCTTACGTCGACGATATCGCGGTCATGACCCGGAAAGGATCCAACTTGATCAGCGATCTCACAGAAACCTTCGAGAATCTCCGTCGGTACAAGATGATGTTGAATCCGCTGAAGTGCGTCTTTGGCATTCCAGCTGGAAAACTCCTTGGCTTCATCGCCTCTCACAGGGGCATTGAGGTTAACCCGGAAAAAATCAAGGCAATCCTGTGCATCAAAAGGCCAACTTGTCTCAAAGATGTGCAACGACTAACTGGTTGTGTCGCAGCAATCAGTAGGTTTGTTAGCCGTCTTGGCGAGAAGGCGCTACCTCTGTACAAACTGCTGAAGAACACAGACAAATTCGTCTGGGACGACGCAGCAAACGCAGCACTTCAGGGGTTGAAGGAAATACTCACCTCCCCACCTATCTTGGCGGCTCCGGTAGAGTCAGAGCCCATGCTCCTTTACCTGGCAGCTACCAACAGAGTCGTCAGTCTCGTCATCGTGGTGGAGCAAAAGGAAGGTCACGAATATGATGTCCAAAGACCAGTCTATTACATTAGCGAGGTACTGACGGAATCTAAGCAAAGATACCCTCACTTTCAGAAGCTAGCCTATGGTGTGTTCCTAGGCAGCCGGAAGCTGAGACACTACTTCCAAGAGCACCCAGTAACAGTCGAGCAAGGCTCCGCTGTCGACGATTCTCAACAACGCTGACGCGACAGGACGCACAGCAAAATGGGGCATTGAATTATCCGCCTTCGACATCAATTACAAAGCCAGGACTGCGGTTAAATCCCAGGTCTTGGCAGATTTCGTTGCAGATTGGACAGAGGCTCCGGATGCAAATTTGGAGCCGGAACCAGAAACATGGGTCATGCACTTCGATGGATCCAAGCAGCATCAAGGCTCAGGAGCCGGAGTCACCCTGAAGTCCCCCACCGGAGAGGAACTGCAGTACGTTCTGCAGATTCACTTCGAAGCTACAAATAATATGGCGGAATACGAGGCTCTACTACACGGTCTGCGCATCGCTAAGGAAATTGGGATCAAGCACATCATATGCTGCGGAGATTCCGACCTGGTGGCACAACAAGTACCTGGAACCTGGAACGCCAGAAACTCCGTCATGGCGGCTTACAGAGACGAAGTTGACGAGATCGCCAAATGTTTCCTCGGATACGAAGTCAAGTACGTCAGACGAGACGATAACGCAGCGGCAGATATGCTATCCAAGCTCGGATCCGGCAGAAAACCAATTTCGCCTGGTATTTTCCTGGAGCACCTACGGATACCCTCAGTCAAGGGCGCTAACCCGGAAAACCCAGAGGTGGCAGTATCTCCGGCAAAGGAAGTGATGGTCATCATTCCAGCCTGGACGCAGCCTTTTCTGGATTACCTCATTGATCATAAGTTGCCAGAGGACGAGGTCCTCGCGCGACAGATCATCAGACGAGCCAGATCCTATACAATAGTTGACGGACAGCTCTACAAACGAAGTGCAACTGGAGTATTTCTCAAATGCGTCTCCAATCAAGATGGCATTGAAATCCTCAGAGAGATCCACGCAGGGGATTGCGGGCATCACGCCGCCCCCAGGTCCCTCGTTGCCAAAGCTTTCCGGCTTGGATTTTACTGGCTCACGACTAAAGAAGATGCTGACAAGTTGGTAAAAACCTGCCGAGGTTCCCAGTACTACGCTACTCAACCAAACGCTCCAGCCCAAGAGCTGAAGACCATCCCTATCACCTAGCCGTTCGCAGTCTGGGGGCTCGATATGGTTGGTAATTTAAAGAAATCATCTCCTGGCGGTTTTGAGTACCTCCTGGTCGCTATTGATAAGTTCAGTAAATGGATCGAGGCAAAGCCAGTGAGAAAAGCCGATGATGCTACGACACTCAAATTTGTCTGCAGCCTCGTGACGAGATTCGGCATCCCGCACAGCATAATCACAGATAATGGCACAAACTTCGCCCAAGGAGAATTGAAGGATTATTGCCATGACGTTGGGATCCGGCTAGACCTGGCATTTGTGGCTCATCCACAGTCCAATGGTCAGGTCGAAAGAGCCAACGGACTCCTCTTATCCGGAATAAAACCACGCCTTGAAGAACCGCTGCGCCGCGCAGCCGAAGCTTGGGCTGAGGAGTTAGACTCCGTCCTGTGGAGTTTACCAACTACCCCCAACAGGTCAACAGGATTCACTCCGTTCTTCCTGGTATACGGATCCGAAGCTGTGCTCCCCTCCGACATCATCCATGATTCACCGCGAGTCTCCGCCTACAATGAAGAAACTGCTGACGAGGCTAGACAGCTATCTGTGGACCTGATCGAAGAAGCTCGGAACCTAGCAGACCAACGCTCCACCATTTACCACAGAAGCTCCGACGCTACCATAGTCGTCGAGTTCGGAATCGCTCGTTCATGGCCGGAGACTTGGTCCTCCGCCTTCGCCAGGTGAAAGATCATAAGTTGCAATCTCCATGGGAAGGACCCTTCGTCGTTAGCAAAGTGCTTCACAACGGATCGTACTACCTTGTCGATTTCCGAGAGCTAAAGGATAGACCTTCTAATTGGTACCGGAAACGCAAGCGGGAGGATCCGGATGACATTTACGATGAAACAGAACGTCCTTGGAACATTGCACAGCTACGTCCTTTCCACACTTAGCATAGAATTACATACTTTGTAACAGTTATACATGATCAATGAAATAAAGCTTTTGGTTCACTCTTTGAGTCTTTTACCTCCTTTACTTGTTCATTTTTAGATCATGTATGTTTTCCGACTAAAACCGCAGAGCTGGATATTTTCGCCTAGGCGTGTATGAAAGTTGTGATTTTCAAAATCGTCCTTTAGGACGTAAGCTTAAGTTTTCTGGTGGAAATATCTTCTGTTGCAAACTCATGGATTCCTGGTAGCGACTTCCGGCACTTGGGCTGGGGGCTTGTTTCCGCGGTTATGGACGGATCGCCATTGGGCTTGCGCCGCCGGCGAGCGTTTCCGGCTACAGGTTTTCCGGCTCGTGGAAGGTCAAATGGGCAAGCCGGAAAATATAAAATCAGCACTTGCTTTCAATAAACGAAACATGCAAATAATATTAAAGGATAGCAGGATAAGTTTTTTGCGCCCATGCATAACTGTTTCGTCCCTAGTTACTTAAAAGTTTAAGTTATATTACAAACCCACTCCGGGGCCAAAATGATGCATCAGTTTGACTGTTACACAGGTTCTACTCGGAGGATTGATCCTCGTCGGAAGCAATGTAGGCGGAGCCATCGCCAGAGTCGTCGCCGGAGCCCTCCTCCTCATGATCCGCGCTTGACCCGGAGCCCTCCTCAACAAAATCTTCGGAGCAGTCCTCTTCATCTTCATCCTCCGCGTCAGAGAATCCCGCGGGAAGGTCATGCTTGTTGTACCAAAACGAGTGGTTATGGTGTCAATCATCGTGGTTCCGGCTCTCTTCAGGGACAGCGATTTGGCGACCCCACGACATGCCTCGAAGAGGTTATCAATGGAGCTCTGCGCCTCTTCATACGCTTCAGTCCTCTTGAGGGTGGCATCCTTCGTCCACTCAAAACCAAGGCTCGCTGTGAAAAGTACGATCAGATTTTTCCGCGAGCAGAAGCACAAGTCTGAAGAAGTCGGAGTCACAAAGAAAGAAAAAAGAGGTCCTTACGGAAGATCATCTTGTCAATAGCCTCCGCCTCCGCCTCGTAGTTCTTGTTCTTTGCGGCCAAGGTCTGGATCCTCTGCTGGCTCTTTTTGAGTTTCTCAGCGAGATCCGACAGTTCTTGGGTATGCTTCTCCAAGAGTTCTTTCTTCTTCTTGGTTTCCTCCTCAGAGGATTCCTTCAGGAAATTCTCGAGGGATTCATTTTCCGCCTCAAGAACTTCGATCTTGGCGGAAAGGGACTCGATGGAGGGGCGTTTGGCAATTTCTTCTGGAACTCGGAATTTCAACAACATAGTTAGTTCAGATAATATTGTCACATTGACGATCCTGGGGGCTCAGTCGGAGTTATTACCTTCATAACCCTTGATGCGGGTCTCCAGCAGCGCGATGGCCTTCTGATTATCCGCGTCCCTGGTTTGAAGCAGTTCAATTTCTTTCCTCTGCTCCAGCACATGGGTGCGCAAATCCTCGTGCAGTTTCCGCGTGTTCTGTGAGAGCAGTTTAAGGATTAGACGAAAATTCAAACTTGTGGGGGCTGGACGGAAGTTAAAATCTTTAGCATGTGAAAATTTTGATTTTCCGCTACAATCTACAGTTCAAGACATTGGCTCATACATGTTACTCAGAAAAATGCATTAACCAATGCCTGGGGGATGGTGTTACCTGACGCACATTCTTGTGCTTGGCGAAGAAAGCCTTGATACCGCTCTCCAGCTCGGTCAGCTCCTGCTCCTCCGTGTTCGCAGGCCCCCACACTTGCTCCATCATGGCGAAGATCTCCGCGTGGCGCTGTGAAAGGGGGACCTTTTGCAGAATTGGGAAGACATGAGGATGAGTCTGGGGCGTGCCAGTGGCGCCGCTCAAGGTTAGTTTTCTCTCAACTTTGTCAGCCGGAGCCTCAGTTGAGGTAACATTGGGTTGCTCAGGTGGAGGTACAGGCGAGGACGCCCCCTTGCCGGAATCGCCTTGGCCGGACTCGGCAGTTGGGTCCTCCGGAAGATCATCAATGTTGATGACATTCTTGGGATCCGTCTTGGCGGCTGAGGAGGCCTTGGGCGGAACCTCCACTTCCGGGGTAACGGGAATAGAAGCCAGAGATGGCTTGACCCTCTTCTTGGTGATCTTGGGGGCCTGGCTTCCGAAGCTTTTGTTGCAATATAAGAAAAAGAGGCATAACAAGTTAGTGTATGTTGATTCACAGCAGCAACAAGATCTTTGGACGGAAACCAGACGCTTACCCAGTTGGTATAAAGAATCGCTGGATATTAGGTTGAGCACGGTTGCTGGTGTCGATAAGCTTGAGGCGTTTCTTCTCCGCCTTCGCCTTACGGGTAGCCGCGGTTCTAGGCACCTCGCGGGCACGTTTGGCTGCAGGGCTGGAGGGAGCAGATCTCTTCCTCTTGGAGAGACGCAGAGCTTCGGGAGCTTCCGCCTCAGATGCGGCTTCCGGGTCAGTGTTTCCCGATTGAGGGACCCGGAGGAGAGTTCCGAGTTCGCCTTCCTCGAGGGCTTCGAGCTTTGTTACCAAGCCAATACTTAGACAAAATTCAAAGTATAAAGGAATGGACAGGTGGGTCAAGGTAACATACCGCGGTCCCGGCGCCGTTGTTGTGGATGTCCTTGTTACACACGTGAATATGAAGATCATGCGGAATCTTGATGAGGAGTCGGATCCGTTTGTCGATGGCGTCGGCGGAGAGGTTGTCCTTAGAAGCGCGCATAGTATCGTCGCGCCCGTGTATTGGAACATCAAGCGGTCCCGATGTTGAAGTGGTTGGATCCGCTTGGTGAACCAGGACATGGTGAGGTCCTTCCCCGACAGACCTTCTTCCGTCAGCTTGCAGATCCGCCTAACTGCACGAGTCAGCTGAGGCGACTCGGAAAGATGAGGACATTGCGTCCAGGCCGGATTCTCGCTGGCGGGGCTATTTTGAAGGGCGGCAGCACCCTCTCGCTCGCTGGGTCGGAGACGTCCTTCAAATAGAAGAAACCCCCCCGACCAATATCGTGCGGATTCATGGCGGACGGTTGGAGGGTAGACGCGGCCAGGGCGGAGCATAAAGGTTATTGACCCGCAGGTGGCCAACTCGGAAGCTTTAGGAATTTTCTCCTTCTTGACGGAGAAATAGTACTGAAATAGAGGAAGTTTTGGAGGTATCCGGAGATGGCCCTCGCAAAGGGTAACATGATTGCTGATCGCCAAGACACCGTTTGGGGATATGTTGTGGGGCTGGAGCCCATACTCCTTCAAGATTTCCGAGAAGAAATCACTCGGAGGAAATGAGAAGCCGCGCTCCACGAGTGCCTTCGTCACCACCATCTCTCCGGCTTCGGGAGCTGGAGCCAGAGAACCCGGAACTGTCCGCCAGGATCCGGGCTTTAGGAATCCCTCCGCTTCGAGGTTGTTGAGCTCTATTTCGGTGGTGGTGCAGGGCCACCATTTCCCCTTGGCTTCGCTGTCTCGCTGGAGAGCCTTGGATTTTTTGGCGGCCGCTTCTTCCGCCTTCTGCTTTGTTTGGTCTGCTCCGGAGGTTTTCTCCGGGTTAGTGGATGTTCCCTCAACGTTCTTGCCGGAATCCTTGGAAGGTTCCAGATGAACTGGGACAAAGGGGGAGGAGCGGAGGAGAGGGGTGTTGCCATGACTGGCTCGGATGTGGGAGGTGGAGTCGAAGAAGACATTTGAAGAAAAAACGATAGCGGAAAAACTAGCTTAGTCGGATCCAGAGCTGAAACCCTAAACTCATCCCTACCAACTACGGTGCGAAGACGAAGCTCAAGAGCTTACCGGAATGGTTTCCGCGGAGGTCGGAGTCGCCGGCGACGAGGTTCTGGCGCGGTGGCTCGCTGAAGTTAAGAACACGAAGAACACCGCGCGGTGGTGAAGTGACTTCGGCGAAACTCCGGCGGGACTCCGGCGGACTCCGACACGGCGGAGGAGGAGCTCGAGGGCGGCGCTGCACTGAGAAGGGAATGGGGTGCGAATGAGGTAATTAGGGTAGACGGTGGATATTTATAGGCCGAGGGAAGAGATTCGTGCTCTGCATCCTGTGGTCGGAACGCATGCGTCGCGCCGTTGGATGATCGACACGTGTCACAAACCCTAACGGTAAAAATGGCTAAGGATAAGTCACCGCTCAAATCGCGCGAAAATAATGCCAGAATTGGCGGAACCGTTTTAAATCTTTTACGATTCCGGGTTGCAGCGTGAAGATAAGCAAACTCTTGTCCAAAAGCAGGGAAGTAACCCGGAGACATGCTGTATGCTGTCGATGGATGAAGTCCCGCAGGATGGGGGAGATTTCCGACTGAGAGTTGGAAAAAAGGGAAAAATATAAAGTTGGAGTTCTTTAAGATTCCACATGTTACCAAGATTAACGGAAGCTTTTAAAGTTTTAGCAAGGCGGAAACAAGAGGTGAATCTCGGAGAACTCTGGGGGCTACTGTTGTGGGTATACTTCATGGGTGTACCATCGACATTGCCTAGATCCGGCAAGCCCGGGTGGCCCATAGACGGTGATGTGGCATGTGGCCCATCGGGCGGCCCAGTTGCTGTTGATCATGAAGGATGAAGTCCAACCCATGATCGGTAAGCCGGATCCGAACCGACCTTCGGAGGAAGCCGGATCCGGGGAGGCCCATGAGGAACCCGGATCCAAGACGACGTAGATGGGAGGCGGATCCTTGACGTACACGGCAAGACATTGTACCGTAGTTAGGCAATCTGTAATCCGGCTAGGACTCTCCATGTAAACCCTAGATCCGTGCGCCTATATAAGCCGGATCCCGGGAGACCTAGAAGCACGACCACAACTCATTGTAACAACGCGAAAGCGCCCAGATAATTCCAGACAAGCAGCAGTAGGCCTTGCCATCGTGCAGGTGATCCGAAGCTGGGTAAATCGCGTACCACCGTCCCGAGGACTCTCCGCCCTATGGCCCCTACTTCTTCCCCCCTCTGTGAGGATCCCTCCTCCAGGGTACCGTCGAATTGGCAACGACACTATTGTTTTGGGAAGACCCTTTCTTCGAACTGTTGGTGCTATTATTGATATGAAAGAAGGAAATATTAAATATCAATTCCCTCTTAAGAAAGGTATAGAACACTTCCCTAGAAAGAGAATGAAGTTGCCTTTTGATTCTATTATTAGAACAAATTATGATGTTGATGCTTCTTCTCTTGATATTACTTGATTTGCACTTTCTGCGCCTAGCTGAAAGGCTTTAAAGAAAAGCGCTTATGGGAGACAACCCATTGTTTTATTTCTGCAATTTTTGTTTTATGTTTGAGTCAAGGTGCTTGTTACTACTGTAGCAATACCTTTGTATCTTTATTTTCTTGCATTCTTGTGCCAAGTAAAGTCTCTGATAGAAAGTTGATACTAGATTTGGATTTCTCGCGTGAAACAGATTTTTAGCTGTCACGAATTTGCGTTTTTCTCTCTGTAGAAGAATCTAAAAATTCTGAAAACATTCACGCGTGATCCTCAGATATGTGCGCAACTTTCATTAGTTTTGAGTATTCTAATTTGAGCAAGTTAAGTGCCTCGACAAAATTCGTCTTTACGGACTGTTCTGTTTTGACAGATTCTGCCTTTTATTTCGCATTGCCTCTTTTACTGTGTTTGAGTGGATTTATTTTCTCCGTTAAATTTCAGTAGCCTTGGGTAATGTCCAGAAGTGTTGGTAATGATTGTTTCCTTGCTGAACATGTGAATTTTTGATTATGCACTAACCTTCTAATAAGATTGCTTTGAGTTTGGTGTGGAGGAAGTTTTCAAGGGTCAAGAGAGGAGGATGATATAATATGATCAAGAAGAGTGAAAAGTCTAATCTTGGGGATGCCCCCGTGGTTCATCCCTGCATATTTCAAGAAGACTCAAGTGTCTAAGCTTGGGGATGCCCAAGGCATCCCCTTCTTCATCAAAACTTATCAGGTCACCTCTAGTGAAACTATATTTTAATTCTGTCACATCTTATGCGCTTTACTTGGAGCGTCTGTGTGTTTTTATCTTTGTTTATGTTTGAATAAATTCGGATCCTAGCAATCCTTGTATTGGAGAGAGACACGCTCCGCTTTTTCATTTGAGCACTTGTGTTCTTCGTTTTATTTTTCATGATTCATGGCGAAAGCTGAAAGCCGCAACGACTTATACTTATTGTTATTTGGTTGGAAACAGGAAATGCTTCATATTGTCTTGAATAATATGATACTTGGCAATTGTTTTGAGCTCTCAAGTAGATCATGTTTAAGCTCTTGCATCATGTAGTTTAAATCTATTAGTGGAGAACTACCGTAGAGCTTGTTGAAATTTGTTTTGCATGATTGGTCTCTCTAAGGTCTAGATATGTTCTGGTAAAAGTGTTTGAACAACAAGGAAGATAGTGTAGAGTCTTATAATGCTTGCAATATGTTCTTGTGTAAGTTTTGCTGTACCGGTTTATACTTGTGTTTGCTTCAAACAACCTTGCTAGCCAAAGCCTTGTACTGAGAGGGAATGCTTCTCGTGCATCCAAAAACCTTGAGCCAAAACCTATGCCATTTGTGTCCACCAAAACTACCTATTATGTGGTATTTTTCTACCATTCCAAAGTAAATTGCTTGCGTGCTACCTTTAAAAAAAATTCATTCCTTGTTTTTGCAATACATAGCTCATGGGAAAGTAGCCTAAAAAACTATTGTGGTAAGGAATATGTCGCTTATGTATCTTAGTTCTTATAAGTTGCTTGTTGAGCGGTAACCATGTTATCTGGGGACGCCATCAACTCTGTCACACCTTTGTTGAATATCATGTGAGTTGCTATGCATGTTCGTCTTGTCTGAAGTAAGGGAGATTTGCCATGAGTTGAAATGGTTTGAGTATGCATGTTGTTAGAGAAGAACATTGGGCCGCCAACCAAAGCCATGTATCATGGTGGAAGTTTCAGCTTGGACATTAATCCTCGAATCTCTTATGAGAATATTATTGTTGTTGAATGCTTAAAGCATAAAAGAGGAGTCCATTACTTGTTTTCTATGTTGTCCCGGTATGGATGTCCTCAAGTTGAGATCTATCAAAATCGAGAAATCAAATGCGATTTATCTCCTTGGACCTTTGTACAGTGTGGCATAGAGGTACCCCTTTGTGACACTTGGTTGAAACATATGTAATGCAATGATAATCCATGGAAATCCGAGCTAATTAGGACAAGGTGCGGGCACTATTAGTATTCGATGCATGAGGCTTTCAACTTATAGGAAGTTTTATGCATAACCCATATGAATTATTACTACCGTTGACACAATTGTTTCCATGTTTTCAAAATAAAAAGCTCTAGCACATGAGTAATCCCCGCTTCCTCTGCGAAGGGCCTTTCTTTTACTTTATGTTGAGTCAGCTTTACCTATTTCTTTCTATTTTAGAAGCAAACACTTGTGTCAACTGTGTGCACCGATTCTTACATGTTTACTTATTGCACTTATTATATTACTTTGTGTTGACAATTATCCATGAGATATGCATGTTGAAAGTTGAAAGCAATTGCTGAAACTTAAATATTCCTTTGTGTTGCTTCAAAACCTCTTATTAAGAATCTATTGCTTTATGAGTTAACTCTTATGCAAGACTTTTTGATGCTTGTCTTGAAAGTACTATTCATGAAAAGTTTTTGCTATATGACTCAGCTTGTTTAGTCATTATCTTTTTGCTAGCAAACTATATACCATTGCTTTGAGTCACTTCATTCATCTCATATGCTTTACAATAATGTTGATAAAGATTATGTTGGTAGCATGTCACTTCGAAATTATTATTTATATCGTTTACCTACTCGAGGGCGAGTAGGAACTAAGCTTGGGGATGCTTGATACGTCTCCAACGTATCTATAATTTCTTATGTTCCATGCTAGTTTTATGACAATACCAACATGTTTTAGTCATACTTTATAATGTTTTTATGCACTTTCCGAGACTAACCTATTAACAAGATGCCGCAGTGCGAGTTCCTATTTTCTGCTGTTTTTGATTTCAGAAAAGTTAGTTTACGAATATTCTCGGAATTGGACGAAACAAAATCCCACGGTCTTATTTTCCACGGAGTCTTCCAGAACACCGACGAGGAGACGAAGAGGAGCCACGAGGCGGCCACACCATAGGGGGGCACGGACCCACCTCCCGGCGCACCGCCCTATGGGGTGGGCCCTCGGCGCCCCCGACGCTGCCCCTTCACCTATTTATTCCCTCCGTCGCGAAAACCCTAGTACCGAGAGCCACGATACGAGAAAAGTTCCGGAGACGCCGCCGCCGTCAAACCTACCTCGGGGGTTCATAAGATCGCCTCCGGCACCCCGCCGGAGAGGGGAATCATCACCGGAGGGCTCTACATCACCATGCCCGTCTCCGGACCGATGCGTGAGTAGTTCATCCTTGGACTACGGGTCCATAGCAGATAGCTAGATGGCTGTCTTCTCCTCTTGTGCTATCATGTTTAGATCTTGTGAGCTGCCTATCATGATCAAGATCATCTATTTGTAATGCTACATGTTGTGTTTGTTGGGATCCGATGAATATGGAATACTATGTCAAGTTGATTATTGATCTATCATATATGTTATTTATGTTCTTGCATGCTCTCCGTTGCTAGTAGAGGCTCGGCCAAGTTGATACTTGTGACTCCAAGAGGGAGTATTTATGCTAGATAGTGGGTTCATGTCTCCATTGAATCTGGGGAGTGACAAAGCAACCCCTAAGGTTGTGGATGTGCTGTTGCCACTAGGGATAAACCATCAATGCTTGGTCTAAGGATATTTGTATTGTTTACATTACGCACAATACTTAATGCAATTGTCTGTTGTTTGCAACTTAATACCGGAAGGGGTGCGGATGCTAACCCGAAGGTGGACTTTTTAGGCATAGATGCATGTTGTATGGCGGTCTATGTTCTTTGTCGTAATGCCCTAAGTAAATCTCATAGTAGTCATCATGATATGTATATGCTTCTCTATTTGTCAATTGCCCAACTGTAATTTGTTCACCCAACATGCTATTTATCTTATTGGAGGGACACCACTAGTGAACCGTGGACCTCGGTCCATTCTTTTACATCTGAAATACAACCTACCGCAATCATTGTTCTCTTTTGTTTTCTCGCAAGCAAACATAATTCTCCACACCATACGTTTAATCCTTTGTTTTCAGCAAGCCGGTGAGATTGACAACCTCACCGTTAAGTTGGGACAAAGTAGTTTGATTGTGTTGTGCAGGTTCCACGTTGGCGCCGGAATCACTGGTGTTGCGCCGCACTACACTCCTTCACCAACAACCTTCACGTGGCCTTCATCTCCTACTGGTTCGATAACCTTGGTTTCTTACTGAGGGAAAACTCGCTGATGTACTCATCATACCTTCCTCTTGGGGTTCCCAACGGACGTGTGCTTTACCGTCACAAGCAGCTACTTTATCGGCGTTGTTACACCCCGGGGATTTCTAACTCCCTACACGCCAGCAAGCGGCGCTGTTGCTGGGCAGGTGCAGCGGTATTGGGGGTAGTCTTTGCAAGCTTTTTGGGGCACTCATTGGAGTAGTGACCCACAACTCCACATTCATAGCAGTTCACAGTTGACTTGTCTTTGGGGTTGACGGGAACAGCGTTGCTTCCAGTCCTTGGGGCAGTATTGGGGTTGTTGTTGTTACCATTGGGGTGGTTGTTGTTGTTGGTGTGGTTGCTGTTGTTGTTGCCGTTGATGTTGTTGTTGTTGTTGTTGTTGTTGTGGCCTCCGGGCTTCGGGTGGCCTTCATTGTTGTTGGTGTAGTTTGGGCGGTACGTTGAAACAGGGGGCTTGTTGTATCTTGGGGAAAATCCCCCAGTGGAGTTGTTGCGGTACTTCTATGTATGGCTGGGTCCATTCTGGTTCATCATTCTGCGCTTGCGGTTTTCGTTGGCTTGATGCAGCTTCCCTTCCATCTGTATCGCTCAGTCCACAAGGGCTTCCAAGTCAGCGAACGGAATGTTCACTAACACAGTTTGCATCTCATCATGCAGTCCGTTCAGAAATCTTTCCTTCCTCTTCTCGTTGGTGTCGGTTTCATCGGGGGCGTACCTTGACAGAGTGAGGAATCTGTCGCGGTATTCCACCACCGACATCCTTCCTTGCTTGAGTTCACGGAACTCGTCTCTCATCTTCTTGATCAGTTCTTGGGGCACATGGTATTTACTGAACTTGAGCTTGAAATCTTCCCAAGTCATCATCTGTCCCGCATTCATTGCGCGGGCACTTGTCCACCAGGCTCTGGCAGGTCCTGATAGGTAATGGGTGGCAAACAGTACTTTCTCAGCGGCTTCTACTCCCGCTACTTCTAAGTTGTTCTCCATTGTCTGGAGCTAGTCATCAGCATCTAGAGGCTCTTCCGTCTTGCTAAACATTGGGGGATTAGTGTTCTGGAAATTCTTTAGTTTGGATCCAGGGTGATCATGGTTTCCATGGCCTTGATTGTTGTTAGCAATCTGTTGCAGTGCAGCTATGTTGGCCAATCTTTCAGCTCTCTCGGCTTCTCTATCTGCCATCATCATCTGTATCATCTGCATCATTGCATCCTGGTTGGTGATGCGGGTTGGTGGGGCCATCTCGAACATTGAGGTAGATGATAAGATAAGAGGGAAATTTCTAGGGTTTGTTTGGGTTAAAGTTCAAAAAAGTTTCAAAACTTTGAGTAGTGTTGAGGGGGTAAAAACTGACAACACTTTTTCATTCATACATAACATCACACAATACAAAGCTAACACACCGTTGGTTTTAAGAACCATTCATCGCTCTACGGTACAAGGGGATCCTGCTACAAACTCATACTAGTGCTCTCTTGCGTAGGTGTGAGTTCTACTAAAGTGATCAAGTGTGCAAAATTTTAGGTAGAATTTCAAGGAAAAGTAGAGCATGGATTTCTCATTTTGAAAAGATCTCAAGGATAAGAGTGAGAATTTTTTTCATAAATATTCACTTCATTTGTTTTGAAACTAAGTTTTTCATACGTCCATTCTAACTAGGGTCTCCTAAGGTCAAACAATGGCTCTGATACCAACTTGTCAACACCCGGATTTTTAAGTCCAGATGCCTATTATGCCATACATCGCAATCCCAGGAATATTGTTTTTGCGAGACATAATAGATTGATATCACAGAACATCATTCATTACAACACATAATTGTCTTACATAGAGGGATCACATGATCCAGTCTTACAACATAATGGATCTAGAGATCCTATTACAAAACACATAGCGGAAGCGAAGTAGCGGTTGTGGTCCATCTGTTCCACATGCAACTGTTGACGTCAGGAGTGGTCCTAGTTATCATACACGTCCAGCCTGTCCACCATCTTGGTTCTCGGTACTCCTCTTCATAGTCTGGCCATTTGAATAGCCAGGGACAAAGCCACGAGTACTTTAAAGTACTCGCAAACTAATACTAATGTAAGCACTATCAACTATAGTAATGGGGTGCTAAGCTCTAGGTTCATTTCCATAAAGCCAATTTTAGTTCACAAACATTTAGTAAAAACCTCTTCATTTGCTAACTAACTCAAGTGGGAACATTAGTGTCATCCCACAACTCGTTGTGATTCAAGTCTAAATTCACCTTTTCAAGTTCAAATCACAAGTCACCCTTCACATGTCACATTTTTGAAATTGATCCGATGACGGAAACAAGTATGGCCTTTCCAACCGTCCATAACCGTGGATACGGCTATTTGAATAGTTTTACACTCTGTAGAGGTCGCACACTTTTGCCACAACATTTGCAATAATCCGTGAGGGTTAACATGCCCTGATTTATCACACTCCGTGTGCGGACTACCAACCATAACCTTTCACTTACATCCTCTAGTATAGGCACCTCTCCCCATGAGCTTGGCCTCCCAGGTGAAGACAAACCGTCGACCGGGAACCGCACAGGCTTGGGTCGGACATTCACCTCATTTCACGTCGTTTCACATCAGTTCACATTTCAACGGAGGCAGCCTCAGCATAACCCCTATGACGCTTGTTTAGAGGGAACATACTAAGATACATAAACTTCCAGTTAAGCCCTTACCCATAATCAGGTATTGTGGGCGTACTTGTAAAATTGGAATGGTATCGCATCCGAACCCAACCATCAGTTTTTGTAAAGTTCACCATGTCATTCACAAGTCACATTCGACTTCAAAATCTTTCAATAGAATGACTCCTCATTCCAAGGTTTTCAAAGTCATTTCATTTCACATGTTCCATCTAGAGTAGTCAATTTTATTTATTAGCACTAGCAACTAGTCATGAGGGGTGCTAACTAGCTTGTATTGCTCTAGACTAAAATTGGATACTCTTGTACTACTCCATATCTAGACCAAGTGAATCATGAATCAAAAAGTAACTTTGATAAACAAAACTCCAAAAACTTGTAAGGTAAAAACTGGGGATAGGATCATTAAACATAAAGTAAATTGTGATGAGGCCTTGCTCTTGTAGAGCTTTGCCTTGGGGTAGCTTGCAAGAATATTAGCTTGCCTTGGTTGGTGTACTCGATCAAAGTGGTCTTCTTCTTCCCGGAAGTAGACCTCCTCCTCCCGGTACTCCTCGGCACTAGCGTCTAAAAACGGATACGAGGTAACAATCACCAAACAAAGCTTAAGAGCTAGACTAAGCACACAAAGGGTTCATACAAGCTATTCTAGCATCACCACATTATTATCATGTTGGTTGACTTTGTCTTCTTCTTAAGAAAAATAATTTCCTCTCATTAAAAATATTGATTTGGGTTTCTATTTAGTTCTTTGAGGAATAATTTCCTCTCATTACAAATATTGATTAGGGTTTCTATTTAGTTCTTTGGAGAAATAATTTCCTCTTATTGAATCTTGTTAAGATTTAATCTCCTCAAATAATAAGTGTGACATCATGTTGACCAAGGTCTATGCTTCACATTTATCATTTGAGAGAAAAGTGATTTAAATGAGGTGCTACACCTCATGCAATTTAAACACTACTATTGCAACATTTTAATATCTCAAAATAATCAAGCATGAGGTTCTATAGCTAAGATCATTTCCTCATATTTAATCACTTGAGACAAAGATTTAAATGAGAGGAAACCTCTCATACCATTTAATAAATAATTTTGAACAATTTAAATGGACTAGAAATAGCCATAGAGCCATTATTTAATCTAGATCATGATCATACAAACAACTATGTCATAATTTTACATATTCAGATAGACAATATGAAATGTGATTTTTGAGAGTTGGAATCAACTCAAAAGCATTTTTGGTTGATTTTTAATAAATGTTTGAAGTTGGAAAAGGCCCTGCCTTGTTATTTTTATCACATTAATTCTACAACGAATCTAGAGTTGAGACCAGTGTAGTTGTTTAGATAATTTTCTAAGCTTTCCAAATATATAAAATTTATTAAATTTGGCCAAGTAGATTTGTTTCTATTTAATTTTGAACATGGCATCCGCAAAGAATTTGAATTAATCTTGATATTTGAATTTGAAATGCTCGGGCTTAGGCGGGAAAGAACTTGGGCCGGTGAGAGGGAAAATAACTGGGCCGGCCCAGCTACGCATCCAGCGCGAGCAGGCCGCCTGACAAGGTGGGGCCCAGGCGTCAGTGGTTTATTTAACCCGAAACGGTATGATCGACTGGGAGCCACATGATTAAAAGGCGATCGGACGGTCGTTGTTCGTCGTCGTCTCCGACGAGAACCAGAGTTACTGGCGGCGAGGGTTTGGTCCCGGCGAGCTCACCGGCGGTCGGCGAGGCTTGGTGTTGATGCGGTTCGACGTTGTCGACGATGGCGAGGCGAACGGTGGTCGTGGGAGGAGCTGAGGTGGCGCCAATCGCCGTCTTCGTCTGCGGCGGTGCTGCGGGCTCCGGTGTGCAATTGGAGCTACTCCGGCTAAATTGGGGAGGGGAAAGTGGTCGAGGCTGCTCACTAGAAGGAGGGGAGGCGACTGGTGTGGAGATTGGAGGCGGGAGTGTCCTCCTTTTATAGGGTCGAGGCGAGGCCGTGGGGGTGCCGGCAGGTGAGTGATGACGACGAGGCCAGAGTGCGCGAAAGGTCAGTGGGGTGGTTGCGCCCTATTGTCGACGTCGGGGCGGACCTAACGCACGTCACGGCGAGGACGGGGGTGGACAGGAGCAGGCGGGCGACATCATGTCCGTGCGGTGTACTGGCGGAAGATCGGTGACGATGGCGATGATGACGGGGCGTGTGAGGGCAAACGAGCGTGTCTACGAGGTGGATGTGGTCCTGGTGATCGTGTAGGAGAAAGAAAGGGGAC
Organism: Lolium rigidum; assembly: GCF_022539505.1. NCBI lineage: Eukaryota > Viridiplantae > Streptophyta > Magnoliopsida > Poales > Poaceae > Lolium > Lolium rigidum. The sequence goes on along the minus strand of NC_061510.1, from coordinate 183,633,641 downwards.
GAGAGGGGGTCAGGGTGACGAGGGCGAGCAGGTGCACTGGCGTGTCCAGAGACTGGGTCGTGCACGCTCTGGCATGACCTGAGCGCGGTGACCACGTCACGTTCTGGGTGCTGGCGTGCTCTCTTTGGCTAGGGCACGCACCAGGAGGTACAGGGGAGTGAGGCAAGCCTCCAGGACATGGTGAGAGAGAGAGAGGGAGTGGAGTGGTTTTGGGCATGGTGGTGATCAAGGGGGCCGGCATGGTGTGGCATTGGGATGGTGGGTGCCCTTTTCTTTGTCTCTGAGGGCTTGTCATGCTAGAGTGAGGTGAGGCAAGGGTGCTGGACATGGTGAGCAAAGCAAGAGAAGGCTAGGGTGTGCACACATGATCAAAGTCAAAAAGTGTGTGACATATGTCATGTCCTTTGGCATGGTTTGGGTCAAGGTGATCATGGCAAGGCTAGGTGATGTCAAGAGAGTTGTTAGGGGTACAAGGCACTATAGATGATCACAAGATAGAAGAAAGGGGAGGTGGTACATAGTGGTTGGGAGTGGTTGTACCCTAGTTTTACTCTATGTAAATAATTGGATCTTATGCCATGGTCTCATGTGTGTTGAATTTTGGCCAACTTTCTGCATGGATGGGTTCTAAATAATGTTTGGCATCAAATGGTGGCATTGGTTTGGGTTTTGGAATTGATTTGTGAAAATACTAAATATTTGGGTAATCTAGAATCTATTTCAAAGTGGCATCTTGGCATGCTTATATTGGGAGTTTGACTTTGAACCAGCAAGGTTGACTTTGACCAAGTTGTTCACTTTCATGAGGTCTTGGATGAGGTGCAAAGAGTTGAGCATGTTTAGTTCAGAAATCCCTTAATAAAGAGGCTCAAAGTAGGTAAGATAATATAATTGTCAAGTTTGACCATTATCATATGTGGCATGATTTTAAATTTTCCTTTGTTTTGATTTGGGTTTCTTTGATTCAAAAGTGGTTTATAAGTGTTTAGTAACATTTCCCAACCATGGGCACAAGTTAATATGGCCTAGGTTCAAGATTTATAAAAGTGGCCATAGCCTCATATGTGAATTTCATATTTTATTTTCATTTCTTTTTCTTTGACCAAAATCACTACTTTGAGTTCATGGGGTGTTAGGTTAGGATTCATAATGAGTTCAAACCATTTGGCAAGGTAAAGGTGGCATAATACAAGAATTGCAATTATGGCTATGTGCCACATATGTCTTTTTCCTTTATTTTATTCTCTTTTTATTTGTTTCTTGTTGACTTCCAAAGAGCAAGGTTTAGGGTTTAATATCATTGGTGAACACTTAAAACAAGCCTCATGGAAAAAGTCATCACACACATGCATGAGCACTATGCTCCTAACTTAAATTAATAAAAGTTTTTGTTGGTTCTCATTTTTGGAAAAAGGAAATTCATTTTCTTCTTTGTTTGAAAATTTGGGATGTTACATAGGTGTTGGGTCCTCCGCTCTGTTCTGGGACGATAGGTGGTTGGATGGGAAGTTGGTCGGGAAGAATCGTCGAATTTGTTAGTGCTAATTCCACGACGCCCGTGGCAGTGGACGACCGATGGCTAGTATTCCTCCAAGTCCTGCTACTACGCCCTCTTCCAAGGGTCGTTAGTGTAGGGGTCTTGAAAGTTGAGCTGGAAATCTTGGCCGTCCACCACCTAGGGTGAGGTTCTTCATCTGGCTTGCTTGCCAAGACATTTGCTGGATAGGTGAGAGGATCACGCGCTGCCGGTTGCCTCATCGTCCGTGTTGCGTTTTTCGTGACAAGGCGAGAGGAGACTATGTCACATATTCTTTCCGGGTTCCCATTATCGCGAACTATGTGGCATGAGATCCTATCCTAGATTCGATCTATTGTCGGACCTCCAGCTTGTTGAAGGGGATTTTGCGGAGTGGTGGTCGCAGGTGGTGCGCTCCAACCCACGTCATATGCATAAAGGAACATTGTCGGTAGTTATGCTCATTGCATGGTGGACCTGGAAGCGTAGGAATGTGATTGTCTTCAACAACGAGCTGCCTTCGGTGGCCTCCCTAGTCGACACGATCAAAGCCGAGGCGATATCATGGGCCGATACGGGAGCATGAGGGCTACATCAACTTCTCCCGTAGGCTTG
>NC_061510.1:183606994-183631410 GCF_022539505.1 Lolium rigidum | reverse complement strand
ATCAGCTTGATCATGGTGTCAATCACCGTGGTTCCGGCTCTCTTCGTGGACAGCGATTTGGCGACCCCACGACATGCCTCGAAGAGGTTATCAATGGAGCTCGCGCCTCTTCATACGCTTCAAGTCCTCTTGAGGGTGGCATCCTTCGTCCACTCAAAACCAAGGCTCGCTGTGAAAAGTACGATCAGATTTTTCCGCGAGCAGAAGCACAAGTCTGAAGAAGTCGGAGTCACAAAGAAAGAAAAAAGAGGTCCTTACGGAAGATCATCTTGTCAATAGCCTCCGCATCCGCCTCGTAGTTCTTGTTCTTTGCGGCCAAGGTCTGGATCCTCTGCTGGCTCTTTTTGAGTTCCTCAGCGAGATCCGACAGTTCTTGGGTATGCTTGTCCAAGAGTTCTTTCTTCTTCTTGGTTTCCTCCTCAGAGGATTCCTTCAGGAAATTCTTGAGGGATTCATTTTCCGCCTCAAGAACTTCGATCTTGGCGGAAAGGGACTCGATGGAGGGGCGTTTGGCAATTTCTTCTGGAACTCGGAATTTCAACAACATAGTTAGTTCAGATAATATAGTCACATTGACGATCCTGGGGGCTCAGTCGGAGTTATTACCTTCATAACCCTTGATGCGGGTCTCCAGCAGCGCGATGGCCTCTCGATTATCCGCGTCCTCGGTTTGAAGCAAGTTCAATTTCTTTCCTCTGCTCCAGCACATGGGTGCGCAAATCCTCGTGCAGTTTCCGCGTGTTCTGTGAGAGCAGTTTAAGGATTAGACGAAAATTCAAACTTGTTGGGGCTGGACGGAAGTTAAAATCTTTAGCATGTGAAATTTTTTATTTTCCGCTACAATCTACAGTTCAAGACATTGGCTCATACATGTTACTCAGAAAAATGCATTAACCAATGCCTGGGGGATGGTGTTACCTGACGCACATTCTTATGCTTGGCGAAGAAAGCCTTGATACCGCTCTCCAGCTCGGTCAGCTCCTGCTCCTCCGTGTTCGCAGGCCCCCACACTTGCTCCATCATGGCGAAGATCTCCGCGTGGCGCTGTGAAAGGGGGAGCTTTTGCAGAATTGGGAAGACGTGAGGATGAGTCTGGGGCGTGCCAGTGGCGCCGCTCAAGGTTAGTTTTCTCTCAACTTTGTCAGCCGGAGCCTCAGTTGAGGTAACATTGGGTTGCTCAGGTGGAGGTACAGTGCGAGGACGCCCCCTTGCCGGAATCGCCTTGGCCGGACTCGGCAGTTGGGTCCTCCGGAAGATCATCAATGTTGATGACATTCTTGGGATCCGGCTTGGCGGCTGAGGAGGCCTTGGGCGGAACCTCCACTTCCGGGGTACCGGGAATAGAAGCCAGAGATGGCTTGACCCTCTTCTTGGTGATCTTGGGGGCCTGGCTTCCGGAGCTTTTGTTGCAATATAAGAAAAGAGGCATAACAAGTTAGTGTATGTTGATTCACAGCAGCAACAAGATCTTTGGACGGAAACCAGACGCTTACCCAGTTGGTATAAAGAATCGCTGGATATTAGGTTGAGCACGGTTGCTGGTGTCGATAAGCTTGAGGCGTTTCTTCTCCGCCTTCGCCTTACGGGTAGCCGCGGTGCTAGGCACCTCGCGGGCACGTTTGGCTGCAGGGCTGGAGGGAGCAGCTCTCTTCCTCTTGGAGAGACGCAGAGCTTCGGGAGCTTCCGCCTCAGATCCGGCTTCCGGGTCAGTGTTTCCCGATTGAGGGACCCGGAGGAGAGTTCCGAGTTCGCCTTCCTCGAGGGCTTCGAGCTTTGTTACCAAGCCAATACTTAGCCAAAATTCAGAGTATAAAGGAATGGACAGGTGGGTCAAGGTAACATACCGCGGTCCCGGCGCCGTTGTTGTGGATGTCCTTGTTACACACGTGAATATGAAGATCATGCGGAATCTTGATGAGGAGTCGGATCCGTTTGTCGATGGCGTCGGCGGAGAGGTTGTCCTTAGAAGCGCGCATAGGATCGTCGCGCCCCGTGTATTGGAACATCAAGCGATCCCGATGTTGAAGTGGTTGGATCCGCTTGGTGAACCAGGACATGGTGAGGTCCTTCCCCGACAGACCTTCTTCCGTCCGCGCTTGCAGATCCGCCTAACTGCACGAGTCAGCTGAGGCGACTCGGAAAGATGAGGACATTGCGTCCAGGCCGGATTCTCGCTGGCGGGGCTATTTTGAAGGGCGGCAGCACCCTCTCGCTCGCTGGGTCGGAAACGTCCTTCAAATAGAAGAAACCCCCCGACCAATATCGTGCGGATTCGTGGCGGTCGGTTGGAGGGTAGACGCGGCCAGGGCGGAGCATAAAGGTTATTGACCCGCAGGTGGCCAACTCGGAAGCTTTAGGAATTTTCTCCTTCTTGACGGAGAAATAGTACTGAAATAGAGGAAGTTTTGGAGGTATCCGGAGATGGCCCTCGCAAAGGGTAACATGATTGCTGATCGCCAAGACACTGTTTGGGGATATGTTGTGGGGCTGGAGCCCATACTCCTTTAAGATTTCCGAGAAGAAATCACTCGGAGGAAATGAGAAGCCGCGCTCCACGAGTGCCTTCGTCACCACCATCTCTCCGGCTTCGGGAGCTGGAGCCAGAGAACCCGGAACTGTCCGCCGTGATCCGGGCTTTAGGAATCCCTCCGCTTCGAGGTTGTTGAGCTCTATTTCGGTGGTGGTGCAGGGCCACCATTTCCCCTTGGCTTCGCCGTCTCCCGCCGGAGAGCCTTGGATTTTTTGGCGGCCGCTTCTTCCGCCTTCTGCTCTGTTTGGTCTTCTCCGGAGGTTTTCTCCGGGTTAGTGGATGTTCCCTCAACGTTCTTGCCGGAATCCTTGGAAGGTTCCAGATGAACTAGGACAAAGGGGGGAGGAGCGGAGGAGAGGGGTGTTGCCATGACTAGCTCGGATGTGGGAGGTGGAGTCGAAGAAGACATTTGAAGAAAAAACGATAGCGGAAAAACTAGCTTAGTCGGATCCAGAGCTGAAACCCTAAACTCATCCCTACCAACTACGGTGCGAAGACGAAGCTCAAGAGCTTACCGGAATGGTTTCCGCGGAGGTCGGAGTCGCCGGCGACGAGGTTCTGGCGCGGTGGCTCGCTGAAGTTAAGAACACGAAGAACACCGCGCGGTGGTGAAGTGACTTCGGCGAAACTCCGGCGGGACTCCGGCGGACTCCGGCACGGCGGAGGAGGAGCTCGAGCGTGGCGCTGCACTGAGAAGGGAATGGGGTGCGAATGAGGTAATTAGGGTAGACGGTGGATATTTATAGGCCGAGGGAAGAGATTCGTGCTCTGCATCCTGTGGTCGGAACGCATGCGTCGCGCCGTTGGATGATCGACACGTGTCACAAACCCTAACGGTAAAAATGGCTAAGGATAATTCACCGCTCAAATCGCGCGAAAATAACGCCAGAATTGGCGGAACCGTTTTAAATCTTTTACGGTTCCGGGTTGCAGCGTGAAGATAAGCAAACTCTTGTCCAAAAGCAGGGAAGTAACCCGGATACATGTTGTATGCTGTCGATGGATGAAGTCCCGCAGGATGGGGGAGATTTCCGACTGAGAGTTGGAAAAAAGGGAAAAATATAAAGTTGGAGTTCTTTAAGATTCCACATGTTACCAAGATTAACGGAAGCTTTTAAAGTTTTAGCAAGGCGGAAACAAGAGGTGAATCTCGGAGAACTCTGGGGGCTACTGTTGTGGGTATACTTCATGGGTGTACCATCGACAGTGCCTAGATCCGGCAAGCCCGGGTGGCCCATAGACGGTGATGTGGCATGTGGCCCATCGGGCGGCCCAGTTGCTGTTGATCATGAAGGATGAAGTCCAACCCATGATCAGTAAGCCGGATCCGAACCGACCTTCGGAGGAAGCCGGATCCAGGGAGGCCCATGAGGAACCAGGATCCAGTACGACGTAGATGGGAGGCGGATCCTTGACGTACACGGCAAGACATTGTACCGTAGTTAGGCAATCTGTAATCCGGCTAGGACTCTCCATGTAAACCCTAGATCCGTGCGCCTATATAAGCCGGATCCCGGGAGGCCTAGAAGCACGACCACAACTCATTGTAACAACGCGAAAGCGCCCAGATAATTCCAGACAAGCAGCAGTAGGCCTTGCCATCATGCAGGTGATCCGAAGCTGGGTAAATCGCATACCACCGTCCCGAGGACTCTCCGCCCTATGGCCCCTACTTCTTCTCCCCCTCGTGAGGATCCCTCCTCCGGGGTACCGTCGAATAGGCAACGACACTATTGTTTTGGGAAGACCCTTTCTTCGAACTGTTGGTGCTATTATTGATATGAAAGAAGGAAATATTAAATATCAATTCCCTCTTAAGAAAGGTATAGAACACTTCCCTAGAAAGAGAATGAAGATGCCTTTTGATTCTATTATTAGAACAAATTATGATGTTGATGCTTCTTCTCTTGATATTACTTGATTTGCACTTTCATGCGCCTAGTCGAAAGGCTTTAAAGAAAGCGCTTATGGGAGACAACCCATTGTTTTATTTCTGCAATTTTTGTTTTATGTTTGAGTCAAGGTGCTTGTTACTACTGTAGCAATACCTTTGTATCTTTATTTTCTTGCATTCTTGTGCCAAGTAAAGTCTCTGATAGAAAGTTGATACTAGATTTGGATTTCTGCGCAGAAACAGATTTTTAGCTGTCACGAATTTGCGTTTTTCTCTCTGTAGAAGAATCTAAAAATTCTGAAAACATTCACGCGTGATCCTCAGATATGTGCGCAACTTTCATTAGTTTTGAGTATTCTAATTTGAGCAAGTTAAGTGCCTCGACAAAATTCGTCTTTACGGACTCGTTCGTTTTTGACAGCATTCTGCCTTTTATTTCGCATTGCCTCTTTTACTGTGTTTGAGTGGATTTATTTGCTCCGTTAAATTTCAGTAGCCTTGGGTAATGTCCAGAAGTGTTGGTAATGATTGTTTCCTTTCTGAACATGTGAATTTTTGATTATGCACTAACCTTCTAATAAGATTGCTTTGAGTTTGGTGTGGAGGAAGTTTTCAAGGATCAAGAGAGGAGGATGATATAATATGATCAAGAAGAGTGAAAAGTCAAATCTTGGGGATGCCCCCGTGGTTCATCCCTGCATATTTCAAGAAGACTCAAGTGTCTAAGCTTGGGGATGCCCAAGGCATCCCCTTCTTCATCAAAACTTATCAGGTCACCTCTAGTGAAACTATATTTTAATTCCGTCACATCTTATGCGCTTTACTTGGAGCGTCTGTGTGTTTTTATCTTTGTTTATGTTTGAATAAATTCGGATCCTAGCAATCCTTGTATTGGAGAGAGACACGCTCCGCTTTTTCATTTGAGCACTTGTGTTCTTCGTTTTATTTTTCATGATTCATGGCGAAAGCTGAAAGCCGCAGCACTTATACTTATTGTTATTTGGTTGGAAACAGAAAATGCTTCATATTGTCTTGAATAATATGATACTTGGCAATTGTTTTGAGCTCTCAAGTAGATCATGTTTAAGCTCTTGCATCATGTAGTTTAAATCTATTAGTGGAGAACTACCGTAGAGCTTGTTGAAATTTGTTTTGCATGATTGGTCTCTCTAAGGTCTAGATATGTTCTGGTAAAAGTGTTTGAACAACAAGGAAGATAGTGTAGAGTCTTATAATGCTTGCAATATGTTCTTGTGTAAGTTTTGCTGTACCGGTTTATACTTGTGTTTGCTTCAAACAACCTTGCTAGCCAAAGCCTTGTACTGAGAGGGAATGCTTCTCGTGCATCCAAAAACCTTGAGCCAAAACCTATGCCATTTGTGTCCACCAAAACTACCTATTATGTGGTATTTTTCTACCATTCCAAAGTAAATTGCTTGCGTGCTACCTTTAAAAAAAATTCATTCCTTGTTTTTGCAATACATAGCTCATGGGAAAGTAGCCTAAAAAACTATTGTGGTAAGGAATATGTCGCTTATGTATCTTAGTTCTTATAAGTTGCTTGTTGAGCGGTAACCATGTTATCTGGGGACGCCATCAACTCCGTCACACCTTTGTTGAATATCATGTGAGTTGCTATGCATGTTCGTCTTGTCTGAAGTAAGGGAGATTTGCCATGAGTTGAAATGGTTTGAGTATGCATGTTGTTAGAGAAGAACATTGGGCCGCCAACCAAAGCCATGTATCATGGTGGAAGTTTCATCTTGGACATTAATCCTCGAATCTCTTATGAGAATATTATTGTTGTTGAATGCTTAAAGCATAAAAGAGGAGTCCATTATTTGTTTTCTATGTTGTCCCGGTATGGATGTCCTCAAGTTGAGATCTATCAAAATCGAGAAATCAAATGCGATTTATCTCCTTGGACCTTTGTACAAAGTGGCATAGAGGTACCCCTTTGTGACACTTGGTTGAAACATATGTAATGCAATGATAATCCATGGAAATCCGAGCTAATTAGGACAAGGTGCGGGCACTATTAGTATTCGATGCATGAGGCTTTCAACTTATAGGAAGTTTTATGCATAACCCATATGAATTATTACTACCGTTGACACAATTGTTTCCATGTTTTCAAAATAAAAAGCTCTAGCACATGAGTAATCCCTGCTTCCCTCTGCGAAGGGCCTTTCTTTTACTTTATGTTGAGTCAGTTTACCTATTTCTTTCTATTTTAGAAGCAAACACTTGTGTCAACTGTGTGCACTGATTCTTACATGTTTACTTATTGCACTTATTATATTACTTTGTGTTGACAATTATCCATGAGATATGCATGTTGAAAGTTGAAAGCAATTGCTTGAAACTTAAATATTCCTTTGTGTTGCTTCAAAACCTCTTATTAAGAATCTATTGCTTTATGAGTTAACTCTTATGCAAGACTTTTTGATGCTTGTCTTGAAAGTACTATTCATGAAAAGTTTTTGCTATATGACTCAGTTGTTTAGTCATTATCTTTTTGCTAGCAAACTATATACCATTTCTTTGAGTCACTTCATTCATCTCATATGCTTTACAATAATGTTAATAAAGATTATGTTGGTAGCATGTCACTTCGAAATTATTATTTATATCGTTTACCTACTCGAGGGCGAGTAGGAAATAAGCTTGGGATGCTTGATACGTCTCCAACGTATCTATAATTTCTTATGTTCCATGCTAGTTTTATGACAATACCAACATGTTTTAGTCATACTTTATAATGTTTTTATGCATTTTCTGAGACTAACCTATTAACAAGATGCCGCGGTGCGAGTTCCTATTTTGCTGCTGTTTTTGATTTCGAGAAAAGTTAGTTTACGAATATTCTCGGAATTGGACGAAACAAAAGCCCACGGTCTTATTTTCCACGGAGTCTTCCAGAACACCGACGAGGAGACGAAGAGGAGCCACGAGGCGGCCACACCATAGGGGGGCACGGACCCACCTCCTGGCGCGCCGCCCTATGGGGTGGGCCCCTCGGGCGCCCCCGACGCTGCCCCTTCACCTATTTATTCCCTCCGTCGCGAAAACCCTAGTACCGAGAGCCACGATACGAGAAAAGTTCCAGAGACGCCGCCGCCGTCAAACCTACCTCGGGGGTTCATAAGATCGCCTCCGGCACCCTGCCGAGAGGGGAATCATCACCGGAGGGCTCTACATCACCATGCCCGTCTCCGGACTGATGCGTGAGTAGTTCATCCTTGGACTACGGGTCCATAGCGATAGCTAGATGGCTGTCTTCTCCTCTTGTGCTATCATGTTTAGATCTTGTGAGCTGCCTATCATGATCAAGATCATCTATTTGTAATGCTACATGTTGTGTTTGTTGGGATCCGATGAATATGGAATACTATGTCAAGTTGATTATTGATCTATCATATATGTTATTTATGTTCTTGCATGCTCTCCGTTGCTAGTAGAGGCTCTGGCCAAGTTGATACTTGTGACTCCAAGAGGGAGTATTTATGCTAGATAGTGGGTTCATGTCTCCATTGAATGTGGGGGAGTGACAGCAACCCCTAAGGTTGTGGATGTGCTGTTGCCACTAGGGATAAACCATCAATGCTTGGTCTAAGGATATTTGTATTGTTTACATTACGCACAATACTTAATGCAATTGTCTGTTGTTTGCAACTTAATACTGGAAGGGGTGCGGATGCTAACCTGAAGGTGGACTTTTTAGGCATAGATGCATGTTGTATGGCGGTCTATGTTCTTTGTCGTAATGCCCTAAGTAAATCTCATAGTAGTCATCATGATATGTATATGCTTCTCTATTTGTCAATTGCCCAACTGTAATTTGTTCACCCAACATGCTATTTATCTTATTGGAGGGACACCACTAGTGAACTGTGGACCTCGGTCCATTCTTTTACATCTGAAATACAACCTACTGCAATCATTGTTCTCTTTTGTTTTCTGCAAGCAAACATAATTCTCCACACCATACGTTTAATCCTTTGTTTTCAGCAAGCCGGTGAGATTGACAACCTCACTGTTAAGTTGGGACAAAGTAGTTTGATTGTGCTTGTGCAGGTTCCACGTTGGCGCCGGAATCACTGGTGTTGCGCCGCACTACACTCCTTCACCAACAACCTTCACGTGGCCTTCATCTCCCTACTGGTTCGATAACCTTGGTTTCTTGCGAGGGAAAACTCGCTGATGTACTCATCATACCTTCCTCTTGGGGTTCCCAACGGACGTGTGCTTTACCGTCACAAGCAGCTACTTTGCGGCGTTGTTACACCCCAGGGATTTCTAACTCCCTACACGCCGGCCAAGCGGCTGCTTGCTGCGGCAGGTGCAGCGGTATTGGAGGCAATCTTGGCAAGCTTCTTGGGGCACTCATTGGAGTAGTGACCCACAACTCCACATTCATAGCAGTTCACAGTTGACTTGTCTTTGGGGTTGACGGGAACAACGTTGCTTCCCGTCCTTGGGGCGGTATTGGGGTTGTTGTTGCTACCATTGGGGTGGTTGTTGTTGTTGTGGTTGTTGTTGTTGTTGCCGTTGATGTTGTTGTTGTTGTTGTTGTTGTTGTTGCCTCCGGGCTTCGGGTGGCCTTCATTGTTGTTGGTGTAGTTTGGGCGGTACGTTGAAACAGGGGGCTTGTTGTATCTTGGGGAAAATCCCCCAGTGGAGTTGTTGCGGTACTTCTATGTATGGTGGGTCCATTCGGTTCATCATTCTGCGCTTGCGGTTTTCGTTGGCTTGATGCGGCTTCCTTCCATCTGTATCGCTCAGTCCACAAGGGCTTCCAAGTCGGCGAACGGAATGTTCACTAACACGGTTTGCATCTCATCATGCGATCCGTTCAGAAATCTTTCCTTCCTCTTCTCGTTGGTGTCGGTTTCATCGGGGCGTACCTTGACGAGTGAGGAATGCTGTCGCGGTATTCCACCACCGACATCCTTCCTTGCTTGAGTTCACGGAACTCGTCTCTCATCTTCTTGATCAGTTCTTGGGGCACATGGTATTTACTTGAACTTGAGCTTGAAATCTTCCCAAGTCATCATACGTCCCGCATTCATTGCGCGGGCACTTGTCCACCGAGGCTACGGCGAGGTCACGATAGGTAATGGGTGGCAAACGAGTACTTTCTCGGCGGCTTCTACTCCCGCTACTTCTAAGTTGTTCTCCATTGTCCGGAGCTAGTCATCGAGCATCTAGAGGCTCTTCCGTCTTGCTAAACATTGGGGGATTAGTGTTGGAAATTCTTTAGTTTGGATCCGGGGTGATCATGGTTTCCATGGCCTTGATTGTTGTTAGCAATCTGTTGCGGTGCAGCACTATGTTGGCCAATCTTTCAGCTCTCTCGGCTTCTCTATCTGCCATCATCATACTGTATCATCCGCATCATTGCATCCCGGTTGGTGATGCGGGTTGGTGGGGCCATCCGAACATTGAGGTAGATGATAAGATAAGAGGGAAATTTCTAGGGTTTGTTTGGGTTAAAGTTCAAAAAAGTTTCAAAACTTGAGTAGTGTTGAGGGGGTAAAAGCCAACAACACTTTTTCATTCATACCAAACATCACACATTACAAAGCTAAACACACCGTTGGTTTTAAGAACCATTCATCGCTCTATGATACAAGGGGAATCCTGATACAAACTCATACTAGTGCTCTCTTGCGTAGGTGTGAGTTCTACTAAAGTGATCAAGTGTGCAAAATTTTAGGTAGAATTTCAAGGAAAAGTAGAGCATGGATTTCTCATTTTGAAAAGATCTCAAGGATAAGAGTGAGAATTTTTTTCATAAATATTCACTTCATTTGTTTTGAAACTAAGTTTTTCAGACGTCCATTCTAACTAGGGTCTCCTAAGGTCAAACAATGGCTCTGATACCAACTTGTCAACACCCGGATTTTTAAGTCCAGATGCCTATTATGCCATACATCGCAATCCCAGGAATATTGTTTTTGCGAGACATAATAGATTGATATCACAGAACATCATTCATTACAACACATAATTGTCTTACATAGAGGGATCACATGATCCAGTCTTACAACATAATGGATCTAGAGATCCTATTACAAAACACATAGCGGAAGCGAAGTAGCGGTTGTGGTCCATCTGTTCCACATGCAACTGTTGACGTCAGGAGTGGTCCTAGTTATCATACACGTCCAGCTGTCCACCATCTTGGTTCTGGTACTCCTCTTCATAGTACGGCCATTTGAATAGCCGAGGGACAAAGCCACGAGTACTTTAAAGTACTCGCAAACTAATACTAATGTAAGCACTATCAACTATAGTAATGGGGTGCTAAGCTCTAGGTTCATTTCCATAAAGCCAATTTTAGTTCACAAACATTTAGTAAAAACCTCTTCATTTGCTAACTAACTCAAGTGGGAACATTAGTGTCATCCCACAACTCTGTTGTGATTCAAGTCTAAATTCACCTTTTCAAGTTCAAATCACAAGTCACCCTTCACATGTCACATTTTTGAAATTGATCTGATGACGGAAACAGTATGGCCTTTCCAACCCTCCATAACCGTGGATACGGCTATTTGAATAGTTTTACACTCTGTAGAGGTCGCACACTTTTGCCACAACATTTGCAATAATCCGTGAGGGTTAACATGCCCTGATTTATCACACTCCGTGTGCGGACTACCAACCATAACCTTTCACTTACATCCTCTAGTATAGGCACCTCTCCCCATGAGCTTGGCCTCCCAGTGAAGACAAACCGTCAGCCTGGGAACTGCACAGGGCTTGGGTCGGACATTCACCTCATTTCACGTCGTTTCACATCAGTTCACATTTCAACGGAGGCAGCCTCGGCATAACCCCTATGACGCTTGTTTAGAGGGAACATACTAAGATACATAAACTTCCAGTTAAGCCCTTACCCATAATCAGGTATTGTGGGCGTACTTGTAAAATTGGAATGGTATCGCATCCGAACCCAACCATCAGTTTTTGTAAAGTTCACCATGTCATTCACAAGTCACATTCGACTTCAAAATCTTTCAATAGAATGACTCCTCATTCCAAGGTTTTCAAAGTCATTTCATTTCACATGTTCCATCTAGAGTAGTCAATTTTATTTATTAGCACTAGCAACTAGTCATGAGGGGTGCTAACTAGCTTGTATTGCTCTAGACTAAAATTGTATACTCTTGTACTACTCCATATCTAGACCAAGTGAATCATGAATCAAAAAGTAACTTTGATAAACAAAACTCCAAAAACTTGTAAGGTAAAAACTGGGGATAGGATCATTAAACATAAAGTAAATTGTGATGAGGCCTTGCTCTTGTAGAGCTTTGCCTTGGGGTAGCTTGCAAGAATATTAGCTTGCCTTGGTTGGTGTACTGATCAAAGTGGTCTTCTTCTTCCTGGAAGTAGACCTCCTCCTCCTGGTACTCCTCGGTACTAGCGTCTAAAAACGGATACGAGGTAACAATCACCAAACAAAGCTTAAGAGCTAGACTAAGCACACAAAGGGTTCATACAAGCTATTCTAGCATCACCACATTATTATCATGTTGGTTGACTTTGTCTTCTTCTTAAGAAAAATAATTTCCTCTCATTAAAAATATTGATTTGGGTTTCTATTTAGTTCTTTGAGGAATAATTTCCTCTCATTACAAATATTGATTAGGGTTTCTATTTAGTTCTTTGGAGAAATAATTTCCTCTTATTGAATCTTGTTAAGATTTAATCTCCTCAAATAATAAGTGTGAGATCATGTTGACCAAGGTCTATGCTTCACATTTATCATTTGAGAGAAAAGTGATTTAAATGAGGTGCTACACCTCATGCAATTTAAACACTACTATTGCAACATTTTAATATCTCAAAGTAATCAAGCATGAGGTTCTATAGCTAAGATCATTTCCTCATATTGAATCACTTGAGACAAAGATTTAAATGAGAGGAAACCTCTCATACCATTTAATAAATAATTTTGAACAATTTAAATGGACTAGAAATAGCCATAGAGCCATTATTTAATCTAGATCATGATCATACAAACAACTATGTCATAATTTTACATATTCAGATAGACAATATGAAATGTGATTTTTGAGAGTTGGAATCAACTCAAAAGCATTTTTGGTTGATTTTTAATAAATGTTTGAAGTTGGAAAAGGCCCTGCCTTGTTATTTTTATCACATTAATTCTACAACGAATCTAGAGTTAAGACCAGTGTAGTTGTTTAGATAATTTTCTAAGCTTTCCAAATATATAAAATTTATTAAATTTTGCCAAGTAGATTTGTTTCTATTTAACTTTGAACATGGCATCTGCAAAGAATTTAAATTAATCTTGATATTTGAATTTGAAATGCTGGGCTTAGGCGGGAAAGAACTTGGGCCAGTGAGAGGGAAAATAACTGGGCCGGCCCAGCTACGCATCCAGCGCGAGCAGGTCGCCGCGACAAGGTGGGGCCCAGGCGTCAGTGGTTTATTTAACCCGAAACGGTATGATCGACTGGGAGCCACATGATTAAAAGGCGATCGGACGGTCGTTGTTCGTCGTCGTCTCCGACGAGAACCAGAGTTACTGGCGGCGAGGGTTTGGTCCCGGCGAGCTCACCGGCGGTCGGCGAGGCTTGGTGTTGATGCGGTTCGACGTTGTCGACGATGGCGAGGCGAACGGTGGTCGTGGGAGGAGCTGAGGTGGCGCCAATCGCCGTCTTCGTCGCGGCGGTGCTGCGGGCTCCGGTGTGCAATTGGAGCTACTCCGGCTAAATTGGGGAGGGGAAAGTGGTCGAGGCTGCTCACTAGAAGGAGGGGAGGCGGCCGGGTGTGGAGATTGGAGGCGGGAGTGTCCTCCTTTTATAGGGTCGAGCGAGGCCGTGGGGGTGCCGGCAGGTGAGTGATGACGACGTGGCTAGAGTGCGCGAGAGGTCAGCGGGGTGGTTGCGTCCTGTTGGCGACGTCGGGGCGGACCTAATCCACGTCACGGCGAGGACGGGGGTGGACGGGAGCAGGCGGGCGACGTCATGTCCGTGCGGTGTACTGGCAGAAGATCGGTGATGATGGCGACGGTGACGGGGCGAGCGAGGGCAAACGAGCGTGTCTACGAGGTGGCCGTGGTCCTGGTGATCGTGTAGGAGAAAGAAAGGGGGCGAGAGGAGGTCAGGGTGACGAGGGCGAGCAGGTGCACTGGCGTGGTCCAAGAGCTGGGTCGTGCACGCTCTGGCACGACCTGGCCGCGGTGACCACGTCACGTTCTGGGTGCTGGCGTGCTCTCTTTGGCTAGGGCGCGCACCAGGAGGTACAGGGGAGTGAGGCAAGCCTCCAGGACATGGTGAGAGAGAGAGAGGGAGTGGAGTGGTTTTGGGCATGGTGGTGATCAAGGGGGCCGGCATGGTGTGGCATTGGGATGGTGGGTGCCCTTTTCTTTGTCTCTGAGGGCTTGTCATGCTAGAGTGAGGTGAGGCAAGGGTGCTGGACATGGTGAGCAAAGCAAGAGAAGGCTAGGGTGTGCACATATGATCAAAGTAAAAAAGTGTGTGACATATGTCATGTCCTTTGGCATGGTTTGGGTCAAGGTGATCATGGCAAGGCTAGGTGATGTCAAGAGAGTTGTTAGGGGTACAAGGCACTATAGATGATCACAAGATAGAAGAAAGGGGAGGTGGTACATAGTGGTTGGGAGTGGTTGTACCCTAGTTTTACTCTATGTAAATAATTGGATCTTATGCCATGGTCTCATGTGTGTTGAATTTTGGCCAACTTTCTGCATGGATGGGTTCTAAATAATGTTTGGCATCAAATGGTGGCATTGGTTTGGGTTTTGGAATTGATTTGTGAAAATACTAAATATTTGGGTAATCTAGAATCTATTTCAAAGTGGCATCTTGGCATGCTTATATTGGGAGTTTGACTTTGAACCAGCAAGGTTGACTTTGACCAAGTTGTTCACTTTCATGAGGTCTTGGATGAGGTGCAAAGAGTTGAGCATGTTTAGTTCAGAAATCCCTTAATAAAGAGGCTCAAAGTAGGTAAGATAATATAATTGTCAAGTTTGACCATTATCATATGTGGCATGATTTTAAATTTTCCTTTGTTTTGATTTGGGTTTCTTTGATTCAAAAGTGGTTTATAAGTGTTTAGTAACATTTCCCAACCATGGGAACAAGTTAATATGGCCTAGGTTCAAGATTTATAAAAGTGGCCATAGCCTCATATGTGAATTTCATATTTTATTTTCATTTCTTTTTCTTTGACCAAAATCACTACTTTGAGTTCATGGGGTGTTAGGTTAGGATTCATAATGAGTTCAAACCATTTGGCAAGGTAAAGGTGGCATAATACAAGAATTGCAATTATGGCTATGTGCCACAAATGTCTTTTTCCTTTATTTTATTCTCTTTTTATTTGTTTCTTGTTGACTTCCAAAGAGCAAGGTTTAGGGTTTAATATCATTGGTGAACACTTAAAACAAGCCTCATGGAAAAAGTCATCACACACATGCATGAGCACTATGCTCCTAACTTAAATTAATAAAAGTTTTTGTTGGTTCTCATTTTTGGAAAAAGGAAATTCATTTTCTTCTTTGTTTGAAAATTTGGGATGTTACATAGGTGTTGGGTCCTCCGCTGCGTTCGGGACGATAGGTGGTTGGATGGGAAGTTGGTCGGGAAGAATCGTCGAATTTGTTAGTGCTAATTCCACGACGCCCGTGGCAGTGGACGACCGATGGCTAGTATTCCTCCAAGTCCTGCTACTACGCCCTCTTCCAAGGGTCGTTAGTGTAGGGGTCTTGAAAGTTGAGCTTGAAATCTTGGCCGTCCACCACCTAGGGTGAGGTTCTTCATCCGCTTGCTTGCCAAGACATTTGCTGGATAGGTGAGAGGATCACGCGCTGCCGGTTGCCTCATCGTCCGTGTTGCGTTTTCTGTGACAAGGCAGAGGAGACTATGTCACATATTCTTTCCGGGTTCCCATTATCGCGAACTATGTGGCATGAGATCCTATCCTAGATTCGATCTATTGCCGGACCTCCAGTTGTTGAAGGGGATTTTGCAGAGTGGTGGTCGCAGGTGGTGCGCTCCAACCCACGTCATATGCATAAAGGAACATTGTCGGTAGTTATGCTCATTGCATGGTGGACCTGGAAGCGTAGGAATGTGATTGTCTTCAACAACGAGCTGCCTTCGGTGGCCTCCCTAGTCGACACGATCAAAGCCGAGGCGATATCATGGGCCGATACGGGAGCATGAGGGCTACATCAACTTCTCCCGTAGGCTTGTTTTCTTGGGTTGGGTTGTATGGCGTGGGCGTCGGTCCACTCTTTAGACCTGTACTAGTAAAAGAGCCATGAATTGCATCGGAAAAACACAAATAGCAAACGACTCCGACAAACCATATGTCTCGAAACCAGGTTTTTCGATGGCGGTCATGTTTTATATTCACGATGAACATAATCAATTCTTGGAATATTAGATTCCGAGCCCCTCGCCGAGCAAACTTAAATTCTGAATACTTGTAATGATGGTGGGCACCACTCTTAAATTTAATTAAGATATAAATCCAAACAAACTAAGAGCTATTAGTCATAGAATTTTATTTTTACGAGATCAAACGTTCTTGATAAGAGGGGCCCTTGCTACCGTCAAGAATTAGGGTTACTTTTCATGTTGGTTCATGCAGTTAGCAGGGGTATGGTTATCAAGTGAAATACCGTGGTTACAGGCATGTTGCCGGAATTCCTAGCCTCAATTCCCAGCCCCCTCTAATAAATGTGTTTATTATGCAAAAATTTCCAGTCCATTTAAATTTAATAGAAGTTTAAAAAGAGTATGTCTCCATGGCTCTGTTTAAACTTTGTAATAACAAGGGAATTAAATCCTCTATTTGTACATTCACAAGATGGCCTCTCTCTAACAGAAAATCTTAATTGTGCTAATAATGTCTCTATTTAAATTTTGTCATTTCTTAGACTTGCGTGAGAACAATCACGAGAGTAACATGTTTAGTGTGTTGTAGAGAATGCGCAGAGGATTCCTTATTTGTTGCCTCCGAGGAGGAAGTTCAGGCCCTTTATTTATACATGGGTTAAGGTCACTGAATATTGCATTGAGACTCATCGAAGTCCCTAAAAAGATAAATGCAAGATTGATAGTTGGGTCCTAGAAAAAATCTTCTTTCTTTCAGACTACATCAATGCAAATACCTACTATCTAAAGTGAGGCCATCAAAAAAATCCTCCTTCTTCTTTGGATCAGTCCCATTAATCACCGGCCATCCTATTTCTCATGTCACTGATCGGTAATGAGGCATAATCAGACGCGCCGTTCGTATATTGTACATCCCCACATCTGTCCCTCGAAGTGGTGTCCGGATCAAGGACTGCATTGTGCACTGGTAGAAAAATGGCCTTTAGTCGCGGTTCGCAACTGCCATTAGTCGCGGTTGCGCAACCGCGACTAATTAAGCGCGACTAAAGGCCCCCCCCTTTAGTCGCGGTTGCTTACGAACCGCGACTAAAGGCCCGTCCGCGTGGGCGGCTACCGTGCGCCTGGGGCGAAGGACCTTTAGTCGTGGTTGGTGTCCCCAACCGGGACTAAAGGCTATTTCGTTAAATTTTTTTAATTCATTTGGATTTCTAAATTTTTTCACTCCGTTTTTTTTTCTTTTTTTTTTCAGAATTTCTCTTATTTCAGTTATTTGCATAGCTTAGTCTCTATCTCTAACTACACTTATCTCTAGTCAAACTTCCCGCTCGGTCACCCATCCTCCCACTACTCCACCTCTAGCACGCTTAACTTCCGAGTTCCATTCCGTTCCGCATCCAAGTGCTTCGCGCGCATGTATGTGATAGTAGTATCATATCAATCCTATTAACATGTTGATCGATGTCACATTTCTTTACTGTTTGAATTTAAAATAATTCTTTTAATAAACAAAAGTAATGATGTAATAATAATATTGAATAAATAAATAAACATTAACTTTTTAATTTGTATTATTTTTAATTTTATTAATTAATTAAATATTTTTTTAAAAACCTAAAATCTAAAAATTTGAAAATCTAAAAATTGGGTAAAAATGATAGTAATCTTTATGCAGAATGAAATTATTAATTTTAGGTTTTAAAAAATTAAAAAAATATAAAATCCATAATTTATAGAAAAAACTAAAATCTTCCCTGCTTTTGTATTTCCATTTGGAATTTTGAGAATCTAAAAATTGGCTAACCGGGTAAACCCTGGTGAATTCGGATGTAACTTTTTCCCAGGATTTTTTTGATATATTATACGTTTTTTTCCGACGTCGTATGCAAAAGTTATTGCGGTTTTACCATTTTCTAAACTTTTTTTGCAAAAAAAGTGGAAATTCGAATTTCTTAATTTCTCCGAATAGTAGGTTGCATAACATACAAGAATCTTTCGTCGCGGATGGACCATTAGTCGCGGGTCGCCTCCCGAACCGCGACTAAAGCCCCCTTTAGTCGCGGTTCGAATATTTCCGGGGCTAATAGGGGTGGACGGAAGCATCTTTTTCTACTAGTGGTGCAACCAAATACGACCAGCAACATCAACACATCCGCCATCTCGACATCTGTCTCCCTGCACCATATCTGGTCACCATTCTCTTCGTTGACAACAAGCCAAGGAGGACAGATAGATCGGTGAAAACGACAAATACCTGACGAGACATTAGTACTTCAGTACTATATAATTAAATCTCCATGAAAGTTCCAGTTGAACTGAACTTTATCTAATAGCCTAGCTTCCATGTGTTTTGTTCTCATCAACATATGCTACAGGTATCCTTTTTTTTTTCCCTTGATGCTTATGCATGTGACTTGTCGCCCCATGAGGCTCATCCAGAAGGCCAGAATGCAAGAGTTGCACAAGCGGGCTCGCAAGCGCTTCCGACATCAACAACAGCAGGTCCGTGAAGCTCCATGGACAGGCGGCAGTGCGGCACAAGCAAAACAACAATATGAAGAGGATTGGTTCAGGAGGTTGGAGCAGCAAAGCCAATACAACGGAATCTGCCAACGCTAGTCATCGTTTCTAGCCACCGACGTAGCCTGCGGTAGCCCTGTACTATGGGAGGAGAAGAACGGCTTGCCTGCAGTCCTCCACTACCCGGTCTCGTTGAACTCCTATGCTCATCGGACGATGGAGCTAGAGCGGCGGGTGACCATGTAGGCGGGGCGCCGGAATCTTGGGGCGGAGCCGGACAGCCATGGAGGTAGCGCTGGTCGCCATCTCATTATCGACGAAGTAACCTGGTTCTCTCATCATGTCCTCCTTTGTCAGCGATTCGGCGACGGCTGAAAAGAATCAGAAGCAGGCATGGCCAAGAGTCGTTTGGCTCCGGCGTGTGGACGACGATCGTGACCGCGTTTTACTATGTCTCTATTTATAGATGCATGGTGACTAGTTGAATGCCCGTGCTCCGCCACGGCTCAGAATATTTATCGAATTGGTCGGAAAAAACCATATGTATGAAACTAAAAGAGTCAATTGTAACAAGCAAAATTAATGGAATATCAGAAATTCCATAATTATTAGTTAAGCATCAAATATATGAAATTAAAGTTGTAAAATCTAGAGGTAATGAAATTTGGATTTGTGATCGGTAATGCCTACTTTTTTGTGATTTCTACTGTTGCCATGGTCTTCATAATTTGACTTATTTTCTTTGGATTTAATTGTGATAGCGCAAGCAGACCAATTTTTCTGGATTTCCGATAGTGTAAGCCGAGTGACATAGGCATCCCGAATGGGCCTGCCAAAGATGGTACCCGGGGTTTAATGAAGGCCCACTACCCGAAGAATAAGAAGGTTCGAGAGCCCAAGATATATTGAGGAAAGTAGAATTGTAATAGGAAGTGTTGTTTGTAAATCTGGCGGGATGAGTTAGAAACCGTCCCGGACTCGTAACTTGTACAAAACGAAACCCTCGGCTCCACCTCTTATATAAAGGGGAGTCGAGGGACGAGGAGATCATCGAATCATTGTCTGCAAACCCTAGTTTTCATAATCGTCGAGTACTTTTCGGCTGAAACCTTCGAGATCTACTTGCCCTCTACTTCTAACTAAACCCTAGCCTACAATCCATAGGCATTGACAAGTTAATCCCTTGTCAATTGGCGCCGTCCGTGGGAATTAGAGGCGTAAGGATCTGATCTCGATGGCACGTTCAAGATCTTCGACATCGTCAACCGGAAGCAACACTATGGATCGAGGTAAACGGATCGCTGCTCGGTCTCGTTGATTTTGTTCCTCACCCACCCTCCCGTTTGGATGCATATGCGTATCTGGCGGAGCCCATGGAGATGACGTTCGGAAGGTTTCACTTTCGCGTCGAGAAGGAAGGATCGTATCGTGTCGAAATTTCGATTTCGTCGGGATCATCGGCGGTCGATTCCGATTTTTCAAGCCATGAATCGTCAACCGAGTCAGAAGAAGAAACTTCGGCAACACGTTACGTCAGCATCAGAGCAGAGAGAAACTCGCCAAGATCTTCAGCGACACATCGTTTGAGTCATCTGCGGACTCATATATAAGCGATGGCTCAAGCGATGTCGACAATTACGACTTCATCGACAAATCCATCACAGTGGGCAAGGTCTTCATCAATCTCAACAATGATGTCACCAAACCCAACATAGATCTGAGTACCAAATATCATCAGATTTATGCTATCGAAAATCAAGAAGAAACATCGGAGGCTTTCGACGATTTGGGTAATCCCTATGTCGATCCCTCAGATCTAAGGAGAGGTATGGGCACTAAATATGTCGGGCCCACACCACGTGTCAGAGTTCAACTTCCACAAGCAGCCTGGGATAGAGCGGCAAAAGCCCTAGATGGGTCGGAGCCAATGACGACAACAGCTACAGCTCAAGAACTACAAGCTTATCAATATAGGCTCGCACGAACTGCCCGAGAAATAGAAAAAAAGACAGCTGAGTTGAACAGGAGAAACGAGGCAGCTTCTGCATCCAGCAGGAGAATGGCAGATCTAAGTGGACAATCTAGAGTTTCGGGTGATAGCCATAGGGAGGCTCGGAACAGAGGAAGATCAAGGTTACAACACATACCCGAAGCAGAAAGAGAGTACTTGGTCCAGAACCTCGACATGTCCTTTATGTCGATAGATACAAGAGGAAACATTATCCCTAAGACACCCGAAGCTGGGTATATGGCGACACAAGCTTACATCCTCGCGTCTAGGCCACCCCCAGGAGATCCAAGGGAAACATTATACAATATGGCGTTAGCAGGGGTTGGAGCTATGGGGACAGCGTTTGTAGCAACGCCTCCCGAAGGAGCGGCAAGGCAAAATAGTCCACGACCTGCGGCAGCAACGGCGGCAGTTCCTGAAGGACCAAGTGGAGCAAGAGATACAGGAGCACAAGCAAGGGTCGATAGAGCGAGGCAAAGCAGAAGGGATCATCGGCAGTCCCCGGAGCTTAACGACGAGGATATGTGCGGCCTGCCGTGCTTCACGAGAAGAGTCCGAAAAACTCGAGTCCCCTCAGGATTCAAGTTACCCGATCACTTCAAAAAATTCGACGGTTTGCAAGATCCAGAAGATTGGCTAGTTGATTACCTCGAGACGGTGAAGTTAGTCGGAGGAACTAGAGCAACAGCCATGCAAAGTATTCAGGTGCACTTAAGTGGAGCCGCACGATCTTGGATCAAAAAACTTCCGCCAGGATCTATCGACAGCTGGGAAAGTTTCGAGGACGTATTCGTCAAGAACTTCAGGTCCACGTGCAAAAAACCTGCTTCGTTAGAAGAGCTGAGGGCGTGTCGAAAAAAGCCAGACGAGTCAATGAGAAAATACATCCAAAGGTGGAACATCATAAAAAACTCGGCAGAAAATATATCTGACGAGAGAGCAATAGATGCGTTTGTCGCAGGAATTAGGCGTGGAGATTTTGTCGAAGACTTGGGAAGGACCAATCCAAAGACGAGTATCCGCGCTGATGGAGATAGCAAATAGATGGGCAGACGGAGAAGACGCTGTCCACAATAAACGACACAGGTCGCCAGAGGAGGACCGTGGTCGAAATTATCAATCGAGGCGACGATTTCCTCGGCAGTATCCGAACTATGACGCCCTAGGGCAAATTTCGGCAGGATTTCGGGCAAACACAGGAGGAAACAATAGAGATGATTATCGGAGAAGCAATGAGCAGCGAAGCGATAATAGGGACGACTCCGCAACAGGCAAAATAGTGGGCCAAGGTTTCCAAGACCTTTCGTGTCCCCCGAAGAAATGTTGAACGGACCGTGCCAGATGCACTTTTTCCTCGACAGTAATGGGAAAAGACAGTCAGGGCACCTGCAGAAAGACTGTCGAAATTTTCAGGCAATGTTCAGATGTGCAGAAAACGCTCACGCTCGAGCAGCACAGAGAAATCCTCGGGAGCCCGAGGAGCGAAGTTCACCTACCGCCACCTCCCGCGATTACGGACGACAATCGGCATCAGCTCGGAATAGCGGCAGCACCTCCACCACCACCTTATGTCGATCCTAACTCAAACGGGGCGGTGTCGATGATTCGAAGGGAAGGCCGTCCAACAGAACTCAAAAAGTAATCTCGAGACAGGTGTTCATGGCAGAGAAAATGCCTCCACCAACAGTTGAGTACCTCAATTGGTCAGGGCAAGACATTGGCTTCACCATAGCGGATCATCCGCAGCAAGTTCCTCGGCCAGGGCAGTCAGCACTTATTCTGCCAGCAGTTATTGCGGGATTCGATGTTTCTCGAGTATTCATAGATGGTGGCAGCAGCTTAAACCTTATGTATGCAGATACATTGAGGAAGATGAACATATCCTTAGCAAACTTGAAGCCAACGGACACAAGGTTCCACGGCATCACACCGGAGAAACAAAGTTACCCATTGGGGAAAATCAACCTCGACGTTCAGTTTGGAACCCGAGAAAATTATAGAATCGAGAAACTGGAGTTTGAAGTCGTGGATTTTCCATCGCAATACCACGCCTTGTTGGGACGACCAGCATATGCTAGATTTATGGCAGTACCACACTATACATACCTGTTGTGGAGATTGCCTGGACCCAAGGGACCAATCACGGTCAAAGGGAGTTTCGCCTTAGCTGATAAGTGCGACAAGGATTTCCATCGGTTATCAGAAACTTTCGGGATGCAAGCTGAGTATTTGGCGTCGAAAAGCATGACCGATTACGACGTATCGCCGGACGTTGGAAGGCCAAATAAAGAATCAACTTTCAACACAGAGAAAAATTCTAAGGAGGTGCAGATTCACCCGACAGACCCAAAAAAGACGACATCCATTGCAAACAACATGGATATCGCATAGGAAAGCGCGCTCGTCGAGTTCCTCCGTGAGAACTGGAAAATCTTCGCATGGTGTCCAGCTGACATGCCAGGAGTACCCAGGGAACTTGCCGAGCACCACCTAAATTTGGATCCATCAGCGAGACCAATCAAACAACCTTTGCGGCGTTTTCGAACCAAACCGCAAAGCTATGTCTGTCATAAATCAATCGACTACAAGAAGCTGGTTTTATCAAAGAGATATTCACAGAAGCCACATGGGTAGCAAATCCCGTGATGGTGCCAAAGAAAAACACTAAGGTCCTTCGCATGTGCGTCGACTTTACGTGTCTCAACAAACATTGTCCAAAGGATCACTTCCCCTCCCGAGGATCGATCAAATTATCGACTCCACGGCTGGATGCGAACGTCTTTCCTTCCCGGACGCGTATTCTCGGTTACAACCAGATCAGGTTAAAAGAAGAAGATGAAGTAAAGACCGCGTTCATTACACCTTATGGCGTGTTTTGTTACGGAACAATGCCCTTTGGTCTAAAAAACGCGGGAGCAACATATCGGAGGATGATGCGAAGTGCTTGGCGACACGAGATTGGGAAAAACGTGCAAGTATACATGGACGACGTCGTCATAACATCAAAAGAAGGATCAACACTGATAGAGGACCTCAAGGAAACGTTCGACAACCTCAACAAGTTCTGCCTGAAGTTGAACCCGACGAAGTGTTCCTTTGGTGTCCCGGCAGGAGAACTCTTGGGGTTTCTAGTCTCAGCAAGAGGGATTGAAGCAAATCCCGATAAAATACAAGCTATTGTAACAATGAGAAAGCCAACAAAGTTGAAAGAGATACAACAGTTTAACTCGGGCGAGTCGCAGCTTTGAGCAGATTCGTCGCCGGGCTAGGAAAAAGCGTTACCATTTTACGCTCCGATAAAACAAGGAGACAAATTCCGGTGGAACGAAGAAGCCGACGAGCTTTCGAAGATTTGAAGCGCAAAATCTCGACACCACCAATCTTGGTGGCACCGAAGGAAAAGGAACCTCTCCTCGTTATATATCGCAGCCACGCCCCAAGTGGTGAGCACGGCGCTGGTTGTCGAAAGAGAAGAAGAAGGAAAACTCCACGGAGTACAGAGGCCAGTTTACTTCGTCAGCGAAGTTTTATCGCCGTCAAAACAAAGGTATCCTCAGTACCGAAGTTAGCATACGGAGTGTTCACAACAGACGAAAATTGCGCCACTATTTTTCGGCACACCCGATCATAGTGGTCAATGAGGCTCCTTTGTCAAATATACTGAACAATCCAGAAGCTACGGGTCGTGTCTCCCTTTGGGGAATAGAACTTCCCCTCGGGACATCACGTATGAAAAAAGAAAAGCAATCAAGTCGCAAGTTCTGCCGGACTTCATCGCAGAGTGGATGGAGCTGCAAAACACAGGACCCCCAGACCTGTCGAGAACCTGGACCATGAATTTTGACGGGTCCAAGAGAGTAGAAGGAGCTGGCGCAGGAGTCATACTTATATCACCTGAAGGCGACAAATTGAAGTATATCCTTCGGATGACGTTCCCTAACGCATCTAACAATGAAGCAGAATATGAAGCCCTCATACATGGGATGAAGATGGCAAAAGCATTGGAAGACGACGTAGACGCACTCGACGAAGCTCGAGACGAAGTATTATCAAGGG